>NC_137817.1:17764364-18044364 GCF_963921795.1 Nannobrachium achirus
TGTCAAATGTCCGCCTAGAAAAGGGACGCCGGGGTTAACCTGGACTTTATAGAGACATTTTCATATAGTTTCATCTTTCATCCATGACTATGACGGGGGGTTGAAGGGGGGAGGTGAAGGGCTATTCTTTGATAGCAGGAGAAGGGACCATCAATGATTTCCATTTCACAGCTAAGTGAGCACATTTACTGAGGCCCTTATAAGAACTATAGGGTGGGAGGTGGAGATGGAAGGGCTGAGTGTCACCCAGGGCACCAGTGGCCAACGGCTGAGTGACAATCCAACCGATGTATGAGTTGTAGTACTTGCTCAAGGTTCCAGCTTTCTTTATTGTAGCTTGTGTACGGTATACTGTACATAAGAGGGAAAGAATAATAGCGAAGAATCAATAGCAGCTGTTTCTAGACATTTGTTTGTTGGTCCTGTGGCCAACAAACAAATGTTTGAGTTTTTATTCAAGCAGAATATACAAGCTGACAGCGCACGCTGCAACCTTGTACATCTTGTACACTTATGCTTCTGCAGATCTGTTTATTCCCCGGCATGAACACCATGTTGTGATTTGTTGCAAAAGACAGCTTCCGGCGGAAGAACAAGCAATAAGTCCCATCGACACATTCTGCCTCGAGTCAGCGGTCACTGCAAGGCTTTTTACCCTATAGTGAGATGAGAAAAGCCTGGGAACATGGTTATAGTCCATTTTGTTTCTGTAGAATGAGCATGATTGCCTGCGTGACAGTTTGAAATAGCCAGATTGTAGGCATGGTGTGACACTGTATAGCATGTACCACCTAGGGCTTGACTGAAGACAAAGATTCACGTTAAATAAATTAAGCCATCAGGATAGCAAAGTAAAGTTCCCTGACTTTTTGATGTAGAGCACTAAGGGCTAAACATTTTACATAAGTGAAAAATCTAATGAAAATTCTCTATTTTGGATTATAATGAGTTATATATAGCTCCAAGGTTTTTTTCATTTTCATAAAAATATAGGTCTACATAATATTCCATGTAAGAAGCAAATTAACGCTAGATAGATCAAGTACGTGACCAATCCCCCAAAATCCCCTAAAATCTGTTAGAATAGAAGGAAAATAAATACATTTAGATGGTCTGGCTTCTGATATTTTTAGAGTATCCAAAGATTGTGAGTGCGTGTGTGCGTGCATGCGTGCATGCGTGCGCCGTGCGTGTGCCGTGTGTGCGTGCGTGCCGTGCGTGCGTGCGTGCGTGCGTGCGTGCGTGCGTGTCCCTGGCACAGATGTCTTTGTGAGAAGAGTGGGTCAGGATGACATGGTTCTGATGTTTGTATGAATGAAAGGTTTTTGGTTTATATTTGTGTACCTGGCTGATGAAGGGCACAGGCTCTTATGATGTGTTTCATGAACCATTAGTTGGGAATTAGTGCATCATCATGACATTGAGTGATGGGGTGAAACACATTACGGTGTAAAAACTAATGGGTGAGATGGAAAATTCTTTCTTTGGTGTGATGGACCAAAACTCAAATGGAGGGAGATGGCATGGACGAACTGCACTCAAAACTCATGTTTTGCTCCCTGTTGATGTGTCACTGAAAATGTGGCAATGCAAAAGTAGCTGAACTAACTTGAAAGCAATTCTGACAGTAGTGAATGTAGCCACAAGCTGAACATGTAGGCTCGACACACTGGCAACTGGCATTATATGAGATCATTCACCTGTAAGAATGGTAGGCCTACTGGGACAAATTATCATGTGTTTCTGAGCAGTGGTAAGAGACAGGCTATGTGACTATGTCTGTAGCATGAGCTGCAATACCGCTGGTGACCAGTGTTAGGGCTGGGTGACCAAGGGCCGCTGTTGAGCAGGCCAAGCACTTTCTCTCTCTCTCTCTCTCTCTCTCTCTCTCTCTCTCTCTCTCTCACACACACACACACACACACACACACACACACACACACACACACACACACACACACACACACACACACACACACACACCACCACATAAGGGTCTATTTGGTTTCATTTTACACTCAAGAGATAAAGCTCTATAAGGGTCCATTTGGTTACCAACTCTCCATCACTTAGCTGGGGACCTCCCGGAACCTCCTTGAGGACCACATGTGGTCCCCAGAACACTGGTTGAGAACCACTGGCCTATACAGTACCTCTGTCATTTTAATGTCCCCCCCACCCCAATACAAGTCCATTTGGTTATGTTTATTCACCTGCAGAATTAAATGAACACTGGTGATTTCTGGTTGCTAATTATAGCCTTCCAAAAGTGGTGACCTACTTACAGTAAACCTGTGACTCTAGTGCTCGCTGTTTTGCAACTTCAGCCACCGTCAAGAGCAGAAAACATGGTTTGTCGGGTGAACAGGTTGGTTTAAATGTAATGGGCACTGGATCAGATTATTAGATGCAAATAAAAACAGCAACAACTGGAGTCACATATTTCAATAGGTCACCAATGTTTTTTGTGACAACATACAGTTCACTACTGCATGGCTTGCAAAACACAATCTTATTATGAATAACAAAATGTGAGGGCTGCTGCTGGCCCCTGTGGACTTGTGTATGATACGTCTGGACTATGACTTAGATTTTATGGATATAACATTTTAACATCAAGTGTGTCCTAAGTATCATAGCACACTACTTTTAAAAGTTCACTGTTCAAAGATTGGTTTCCATACTGTCACTCTGGTTACACCATAATGACAGCATGATCGTCCTTCATTATACCGGTACATGATCCAGACTGACTGACTGACAGACAGACAGACAGAGGGAGGTAGGGCGTACTTCCAAGCGTAAATTAGAATTCTACTGAGCCCACCTTTCTAGTTGACACCTCAGTCAACACTTGTGAGTGATTGAGTTCATCTTATGCACTCCAGAGCTACAATAGAATGTGCAATGCATAGTTTGAATGAAGGCAAACAATAATACCCTTAAGAAATGGAACCATGCATCTGAAGATTTCATTCCCATTGCATACGATGCAGTCAACAATGAAATTAAATATTTACTTGAGAGTCTAATAATGTAAGACTATGTTGCATGTTGACGTATTAACATAATGTGTCACTGCATGTGGCGTGTTGATGCCCCTCGGGATCCTTATGAATACTGCAAAAACATGATGAGATTTCAGCGCAACAATTGGGAATGCAAATTAGAGAGTTGAAGTGTAAAATACATGATGATTGGTACCGTAAGATAATCACGATACATTTAGAAATGAATCATTTCTACTGCCGATGCTGAGGCTGTCATTGCCTTCATCCAGTTTATCATGTTGAGGATACATTTGCATGGTGAATTCATGTGAAAAATTACCATTTTACATTCATTTTAAGAAAATCTAAGTCAAACATCCTTACTTACACATTAACACCTTTTGTGAAATTAACATCGGTCATCAATGGTCCAATTAGTGGCACTATCTTGCCGCACCAAAATCATTTAAGCCATCTGTGTGGCTTGGATGTTATCATCATCATTAGCGAAACAGCCACCCACACTGTTCCAAGAATGGAATCTGGTCACAGACGACAGTTCGCTCACTTACAATGTGTCTCTTAGGAACCCTGAACACCAATAGCAAGAATTTGTAAATAAAATTCCAAATAACAAGGAATATGATGATTGAAGACAGAGGCAAAAAGAGAATGCAAACTGACATGCTCTTAGCGTGTAGTACAAAGATGTCAGGGCTCTCAGGGACCTTTGAACACAAAAAACGGAATCTGGAAATGACACGTCTATCAACAGCCTTGAAAGTAATTGTGGAAATAATCAGAGAAAGATGGCTTGCATGTTCCTGAGCTATAGTCAGGTGATGGCTAGGGCCTTATGTTTCCTGATGTCCCAGGGAAGCTTGGAGTTATCCGCTGTTTACCCTGCTTAATTAGCCACATTCCCCTGTCTGCCTCTTTCCGAACAGCCACCTGTACGACACACCTAAGAACAGACGTGCAGCTATGCCGGAGGGCCCCCGAGAGCCACTGAAACCAACAGCCCGGTAACGCCGGCTCATCTGGGAGCAGCGCTGATATTTACCACCGGCACAGGCAAAAGGGAGGGGGTAAGACAACAGTAAACAGACACCGACTGTCATACCTAGCCAGTGAACATGTGAACCTATTGGGCACACAGATGTACCAACGTGCAGACAGACACAAACACAGACACAAGAAGGATTTGCATGAACGCTTGGGTAGAGCCATCCTCAACCTCCCATGTATTAACTGACACACGGTATAGTGTAATGCGCGTGTTTATGCATGCACACGTTCACACAAGGTGCACGCATACACACACAAACAGAGTAAAATTCCCTGTGCTAATTTAACCCTTGTACATTCTTCGTTGAATTGCCAATTTGCCATGAATTAAACACTACTGTACAGCAAAAGAAAGTCAATATAGGCTACATTTTGGTATGATGCAATGAGGTCATTTTCAGTAACCATAAACACAGGAGGGCTATATAATGCTGCATTTGTACAACCTTTTTTGGAATCACAAATAAGCATTTTTTTATTATTATAATTTGTTTAACAGGGTGATGGTTCAGATTCAGGCCAAAGAGCATCATTTGTTTGGAGGAGTTGCCTGTGGTCTAATTCAGTCCGATTAACATCATTTCATTAGATTTTCCTTAAACTAAACCAAAAAGGGGGCAGGGATGGGAGTGGGGTGGGTTGGCTATGGCAGATTAGCGAGTGGCTAAGCAGCCTAAAATTGCATGTCAAGGAGTCGATTAATTTACAGATGGAAAGGGGTCTGGTGGTTCTGGTGGACGCCTTGTACAGTATGTGTTGCCGTGAACGGTTCCAAGCCCGCGCCGCATGTTTACAGCCTGCTTAAAGGAGGCAGGCTGGAAAGCACTTCATGCATGGCTAAGGATGTGTCTGCATTCTTGTCTACATCATCTAATGCTTATGATTGCATTGTCACTGATGTCGTGTGTTCCGTAATTCCATAATTAATCTCTTGACTACTACTCTTAGAATGAATACTTGCTTTACTGGGCTGCTGCTTCCACATTTTTTTGCAGTACAAGATTAATTGTAGTACTCACAGTGTATTCATATTTTGTTACATAACCCTGCCAGGACCAACTGTGTGATGGTTCAGTTGCAGAATCATGTTGATTACCAGAGAGCATATAACAGATTACATTTGCATGTTAGACATTTAGCTGACAGTTTTATCCATAGCAAATAATGAGTGCAGTGCTGTGAGCTTTAATTCCTAGTTTTCCAGCAGTAACCATTAATAAAGAGTGCCAGAGTCAAAGCAAAAGCCCCAACACTATACAGTATGTTACAAGTGTTCATGTACAGTAAGATCAAAGGGAATTAACTACATCAAGTTAGTAAAGAAATAAAGCATATGTTTCGAAATCATACTCTCATAGAATCAGATCTGTCTATGAGTTGCAAGAGTTGGGGTTGGTTTAGGCTGAATGTATTGTCATTCCGTGGATTTGTTGCAGGTGGATTCAATCTTAGTCAATACAATTAATGCATTTCATTACTGTAAGAGTTAATGGCAACATTGTCAGTTTGCACATCCTCTGCACATCTATAATCTTATTGTTTTGTTTTAGGCTGGTTAGTAAAATAAACCCAGCAATCCTTGCAATGTATGTCTAAGAGCTGAAAAGAGCAAGGCATGCTTTATATATATTTTTATTTGTGGGAAAACCCTATATTTCAGCAAGCATGCAGAAAAAGAGCGAGTTCTTCAATAGTTATTGTACATCTATACATTCTGTCTTTGAGCCTGGACTGTATCTGACTGCCTCATGAGCATCAACTGTGGTTTTCCATACTACACAGTACTGTAACTATCCTCTTTGAATCTGGTTGTCAATAGCTTACAAAGCCAGAATAAATGCCTGTATGTGTGACTATTTCCTGCATGCTTTTGACATTTCTATTTCCGTATCGCAGCATTGCAATTTACCATGGATGGAAATTGGAAGGGCCTTTATAATCACAAAGCCAGTCTGGTTATACAATTTCAATCTGATTTTCAGTCTTTTCAAGACCCATCAAATGCAATTTTCTCAAAGCCAATCATAGCGTTATATTCATTTTGTAACCACGCTAGCTTAGAATGCATTCATGACTTTCATTGAAAGATGTCATTGAAAACTAAAATGAGGCAGGCAAGGACACCAGAGGAGAATCTTTGTTGCAAAAAAAGAGACAAATGTATAGCCAGATGTAGCATATTGTTTCCTTGATAACAGCATGTGCTATATATATAGGTACTGTATACAGTTAGTACACAAGTTTTTGTAATTTTGTGTGTACATTAGGGGTGACCCCGAATAGTCGACTAATCGATCGAAACGGCACCTAGTCGAATGGCAATATCTTAGTCGAATGAAAAAAATCACACCCGTGTGAAGTGGAGCTGTGTGTGTGTGTGTGTGTGTGTGTGTGTGTGTGTGTGTGTGTGTGTGTGTGTGTGTGTGTGTGTGTGTGTGTGTGGATCATGTGTACCGATTTTTGTGACATTTGAAGAAAATATGTAGGAAAAGGAGCAAAAAGTGTGTTTTGGAGAAAATTCAAGATGGCGGAAAATCTATCATGGCGCAAATGGGCGTGGCCTATATGGGGAGATGCGTCATGACCCAAGGAATCCAGGGAAAAAATATTTTTAATTTTCCGACCTACGGTTCAAGAGTTACAGGCCAAAACGTAAAGTGGGGTGTTATGGCGCCACCATGCGGCCAAATGACACAATTATTTTTTATTTAATCCTTGAAATCATTATGAACCTCCTCTCCAAGTCTTGAAACTCTAGCCCCTATGGTTTGCGAGAGACAAATAATTGAATGTGAGTTTTTGCGATTCCCATTATAAGTCAATGGGGAAAATTAATTCACTAATAAATTAATATCAATTAAACTATAGAACCTTTCTCTTAGAAAAGTAATAGCCCACGATTCCCGAGTAAGCCGGTCGATTTGACATATGGCGCGAGTGTGTGGTGGCAAAACTGTGGGACTAGTGGCGTGCCGAAGTTTAGGAAGTTCAGGCTACATACACACACACACACACACACACACAGACACACAGACCCACACGGCCACGTATAGGGAGCCTGTGCTTCACACAGCTCCAAAAATAAAATAAAATTAAAAAAAATTGTCCGATGATTTAACATATACTTTGGTTTCTCGCAATAAAACATGCATAGCCTACTGGCTGCTTTCAATCAATCAATGAGGCAGCCCTGTCTGTGTGTGCGCATTGCGTAGACTTCACAGAACCTGCACAGTTGTGCTGTGTTGACACTCAAACAGGCTCCGTCACTTTGAACAAGTAGAGGACAAAACTAAAGTAAGATGCAGGATCTGCCTATGACCTACCACTCCACAACGAGCAACATGTCAGATCACTTGATAAAAGTAAGTTGGCTTAAGTCCCTTATGTAATGTCCATACTCCCAAAAGCGATGCGAAGCGGACGCTCACGTTTTGAGCTTGCAGATCGGCAATAAACCTATGCCATCAACACAACAGCACTAGAGTTGTGTTTTAAGCTCTCCTTTTCTCTTTCTCCCCAACGAGTGACGGGGTCTGTTTTGTAAAATCCAATCGCTGTCTCTCTGTCAGGCTCAGTGCACTGAGCGCAGCGTCTCGTGGATAGATGCTTGCATGGAGATGGATGTTGCATGGAGATGGATGTTACACAGATATTGGTGTCGGGCAGAGCCTAGAGAAATGTGTGACCGGTGACCGCATCGCCTATACAGTAGTTGTTGCATGGCTGTTACATACAGACATCGGAGTCCGGGGCTTTGAATAAACTTTACACCTGCTATAGGCCTACTTAAGCGGCGTCCAATTCATTCCCTATAGAAGTCACAAGTTTTGAGGAAGCAAGCTGGCCTCTAGCTAGCTTGCCTCTAACAGCTAGAAGGAAGGAAGGAAGAAATCTACAAGCTCACAACGTGTCGCGAATCTCGCGATGTGACGCGTTGCGAGCTTGTAGATCGACTGTGGTTCTATGGGTTTGTCTGTGGTATGGGTTTGTCTGTGGTTCTATGGGTTTGTCGCTCTGACATCAGGCTCTGATGTCACTGTGATGTCAGCGGAACCACTCCTAACAGAATGGGTTTGCCGCTCTGACATCATGCTCTGGCTTGATGTCCCTTTCATGCCCATAATTATATGGAGATCGCTGATGTCATCATGAGTCACACTTGCATATTAATTACGTCCTTGTCCGTTTTATGCCCATATATGGAGATCCCTGTCCCGATGTCATCAATATTAAGCGCATATCTGTGCCCATATTTGGTAATGCCCATATTTGGTAATGCCCATATATGGGCATATTCTGACATCACATTGTTGACTATCATGCAGGGGTCCGACTGGTCCGATATACATCACTGGCCAGATGGCCAAGAAGTGTGAAAATCTCCCTTACTAGTAATAATAGTATAATTTATACCTGCAAAGTAACCAGTAACTAAAGTTTTCAAATAAACGTAGTGAAGTAAAAGTACAATGTTTGGATCGAGATGTAATGGAATAGTTGTAAAAGTATTGGAAATTGTATCTACTCAAGTAAAGTAGGCCTACAAATACCTCAAAATTGTACAGTAGTAAATGTACTAGTTACTTTACACCACTGGCCTACAGGGACACAATATACCGTAGTTTGTACATCTGCTGGACACAAAGTAGAAAGTAGAAATTAAGCATTACTCCCTACTTCAGTCTTTGCAGGCCTGCCTCCGACCCGACAGGCTTGAGTCGGTGGGAGAGAGTTTGCCTTGTAACGACCGCACACAGCAAGTCATTTGTTCCTTTTGCCACCTAATCAATGCCCCCCTGAGCCATGGATAAACCAATGGGTTGTTCCCAAAAGGTCACTACAGCCATTATACATCTCTATGTTCACTGAATTACAGAACGGAGAGGCCCACTCTGGCACTCTGTCACGTGAGTCCTCTGCAAGCCATTATCAATTCATGCACAGAAGCCACAGATGGGCATGCATGCACATGCGTGTGAACTGTATGTAGTATGTCTACACATTCAGACGTGCAAACCCACACGACCCGGAATCGTGCACAAAGTAACGCAAAGACCCAGCTGAGCCTTTGTTTGCAACTCCCGACCTCGCCTCCCAGGAACTTTATCAGTGCCAGCATCTATCTTGTTAAGGCTGAGATGAGCAGACCAGGCAGTTCACTGTCAGCTTATTTTTCTTAAACCGTAAATACAGCGCATAAAACTCACCGGAATAAAACTCAAAAAGGAGAAAGGCATTTTCTCAGCATCCACCAAGATTATGCCCCGGCAGACAACAGCATTTAAAGTGCCAATAAATGTTCAAAGCAGACCATTTATCTCCATGCCATCACTTTCAAGATGGACAGAAAATAAAACAAACACTACATGAATATTGCATTTAATAATGAATGCCATCAGAATCCATTGAAATAAGTCATTCACCTTCTAAGAAGCATCCTGTTGGGATGCTATAAATCCTCAGCGCTTACGGGCGTCAGCATTTTCAGCAAAGTCAAAACTTAGAAGCTAAACTTTTCCTTTTTTTTTTCAAGGTGACACTAAAACAATCTTAAAAAGCTTCCGCTCTTGCTATCTTTTTTTCCTGGTACATTTCGGAATTCTTAATGTGCGGTGCATGCAATGGATTTAAGTGTCAAGGGCTAATTTTCCCTCTGTGACAAACTGCAATAGATGATTGGAGGCTGGGACAATGTGATGTCAGCCGCCGGGGTGATGGAGTGTTATCATTGGCTCACGACCCATGATCAATCACCACATTCAATTTAAGGCTGACGGTCCAGGAGTAAGAGAACAGTCAGAGATGACGATGAGACGAGGCAAATTTAGGACAACCTGTCCCTGTTAGGTGAATACAGATGACCTGGAGAGGCCAGTGTCAGAATCAATGTTTAGATAATGTTATTTTCACCACTGCAGGCCATGGGGTTGGGGTGGGGGCTGGCGGTCTAAGTAAATACATAATGTTCTGAGTCAGACTGAAGGACTTATTGTTTACTCCAGAGGGTTTCATGTTTTTTGGCATTTGGCAATGGCAGAGTCAAAATCTCAAGGAACACCTCTTCTCAGACAGTAGGCCCACCTGTATTCTACACCCGTTGCAACGTGACACGCTGTGAGCTTTTCATTCTGCTATTTTTGAGTTTAATGAATGAAAGAATTAATGAACGAACGAACAAACAAACACATAAATATGTAAAATGTGCCCAAAGGTATGACATGCCCCAAATTATATTGACAACAATACTCCTATCTGGATCAGTACCATCAGGAGAAGGCGCTGTCTCTGCAGGAGTCTCATTGCAGAGATGTCTGTAGTTTCTTTGGGTGCTGATTAATGTAGAACTCAAAATGAAGGGAATATCCACACTCTCTTGAATAATGACTTTAAGATTTCTTTATGTATACATACCGTAAGCACTGCAGCAGCAGTCTATCTAGAGAAACAGATGCGTTTTGGCCTATGGGTCTTCCTTCCTCAAATTATATTGATGCCAGCCAGGTTGAAAGGTAGTAAAAAAAGGGGGGAAAAAAGTAATAATTGATTTACTGATTGACAGATGTTTGTTAGTATTCACACTACAGTATAGTGCATTACGTACTATATGTTTGTAGGAAACTAGCACAGATTGAATGGCAATCGTCGGACACACATTCCCTGCGGTGCAATTAGGCCATGGTGGTATAATGAAAGGCGTGGTCTGGGACAGGAAGATGAAGTGCTAATGGGTGAACCACAAGGGCCTCGTCTACCACACCAGATCTCTGTCACTCTCTCTCTCTCTCACTCATCTGCCCTTATTCTCTCATTAGCTATCATCTACCTTCTCTGCCACAGTACACTCGTTCCCTTCCTTATTGTAATGTATCATTCACTCTTATTCTCTTCCTCTCGTTGCCCGGCTATCCCTCTAAAACTTGTAGACTGTCTGCCTCTTCCATTGTTGTCTGAGTGTCATCTCTTCCTCATTCTCTCTGTCTTGTCCCTCGCTGTTCATCTCCATCTCATTCAACTCGTACGGTAGCTTTCCCTCGCTCGTTCTCTCTCTGTTTCTCTCTCTCCATCTCCGCCTCTGTCTCATATCTACAGCAGCTCCAATCTCTGTTTGCCTTTCTCTCCACTCCCTTTCTCTCTCTGGCCCCCTTCAGCTCTCTCTATTCATCTCTCTCGTTCACGCTCTCTCTCTTTTGCGCCCTCTGTATCACTTGTTCCTTCTCAATCCCTCCTTCCCCTCTCTCTCTCTCTCACCCTCTAGCTCTCTCTCCCCCCCATAGCTTTTTTTCTCGTCTTTCTTTGCTTTGTCTCTCACAGTCCGTTCCCATTTCTCGGTCTCTTTTTCTTCCCCTCCCTCTCTCCGTTCTCTCTCCGGTAGAGCCATGGTGTAATCTCCCACTCCCCCTGTGGGCGCGGGGAGTAAATCAGTGCAGCTGGATCACAGGCATCAATCTCAGCCAGCCGTGAGGATGGGCCACTTGTGAGCCCCCGGGGAAGCGTTTCCTCCTTCCTTCCAAATGAGAGACAAATGTTAGAGGGAGAAATGCTGCACAGCAGGGTAGCTAGGGTGGTGTGGGCATGACGTGTGTGGGGTATACTGTAGGGTGAAGTCTGGGAGAATGGCACACAGTGGGAGAGAATGTGTGGGCGTTAATAGGAAGGTATATGTGTGTGAGAGAGAGAAAGAAAGAGAGACAGACAGACAGACAGACAGACAGACAGACAGACAGACAGACAGAGAAAGATAATGAGAGATATACGGAGTGAGAGAGAGAGAGAGAGAGAGAGAGAGAGAGAGAGAGAGAGAGAGAGTAAAGATTTGCATATGAGTGAATATCATCTCAACATAATATTTCCAAGAAAAATATATTTCACATTTTTGAACAATGAACACAATATTCCAGCCTTGAATTTAGACCATGGCTTGTGTTCATTCATTGTTTAAGTCGTTCAAAAATCCAAAATATTTTCAATGCACGCAAGTGAAAGTAGAATCAAGTAAAAAGACCCACTCATCGTGTTTGCCCATTACGACTCATGGTACACTTGACATTAGCCTCCATTTTCCAAAGCATAGCCTCCTGGCCTCGTGTTTGTTTTTTGAGGAAGCCAATGCATTTGTTATTTAACCCCAATGAAACCCTTAGCCCCCTTCCACCCAACACTGTGATGACTTTATCATCCCCACCCTCGTTATCAAAGTATAAACAAGGATTGCAACACCTAGGTATATTCAGGTATATGGTCAGGTGAGAGCTTGGCTCAGGGAAGAGGATGCCCCTGTCATGCAGAGTCAATGGCACTTTTGGTAATAACATTATAGAGATTTGAAAATTGTCTGAGATTGGGAATCCAATGCTCTAAATATAAAGTGGTGGAAGAAGCACTCAGTTTTGTCACTTAAAAGACGACGTCGAATACGATTGCCCCGCCGGCCAGCATTCATATTCGTTTTGTACCCAAGTACTCTTCAATTCAACTGGTGTGCGTTTGAACAATTATAACCTTTTGAGTGTAACCGTAATGGTACTTAGGTGCTTCAAGGGAGCACTAGATAGATAGATAGAGAGATAGAGAGATAGATAGATAGATAGATAGATACTGTACCTTTAGTTTCCCAAGGGGGAAAATCAGTTGCCCCGAGGCAGCAAAGCAGTTTAAGGTTACAAGTTACAACTTAAGTTACAAAGAAGTAAGAAAAAGAAAAAAAGTACTGTTGTGTAGGCCTACAGTAAAAAAAAAAGGCAAAGAAGAATATAAACATAAAGTGTCAAAAAGCTGTCACAATAAAAGAAGAATATAAACATAAAGTGTCAAAAAGCTGTCACAATAAAAGAAAATATATACATAAAGTGTCCAAGAAACATTCAACGCTCATAAGTGTCACGTCACACACAAATAGCAATACTCAAAGCACAACTTAACAATGCAGCGCCAAACAAAAGTGTACATAACAGTCAATGCTAGTCAGTGCAACTCAAGTATCTCACCGCCATGTCAACACAGCAATAGTACTCAATAGTACCAACACAACCCAAGAGTGCAGGGATGTGGACTACAGTATGTATACGTATGTGGTATGTATATGGCTTTTGGTCGATATTTTCCAAAACAGGGACCTGCGGTTTCTGCAGATTAGTTTCTTTATTTTCATTTAGCTACCTTTTCCTAACCCTAAGTGCCAATTTCCACTGTCAGCATTAACCTAAGTGAGAATGTTGCTGTGTATCCAAGAGGTTGAATGTTTTTACTGCTGAAAACTCAAATAAAATGTGGAACATAAAAATAAAGACTTGTGGAACGCATGGTCCTCAGCAACAATGGCAGTTCATATATTGAGATAAATCTAACTTCAAGTGCTTGGTAGATCAACCGCAGTATTCTAGACAGCTCCACTATGCAGTTGGAAGTTCAGAGCCTTGCTATTTTGAAGACCACCCCACCCCCCTGCACCCGCCCCCTTACGTGGTTGAAACTTTTAATGCAATCTGTTCTCTGGTGAATATGTCTTCTAGTAATACAGGCTTCCGAACCCGTGGTTCTACAATATATATCTATATTACTATTAGGTTTGGGTTGCAACATTCTTATTTCCCTGATGACCATGCAAAATGAGCAAAGTTCCCCAGTTCAAGAAAGTATGCAATACCGTATAATATAGAATAAAGTAGGCTAAGACACAATAATATAAAATTCATGGTTACATTTTAATACACAGTTGGATAAAAAAGCAGAAAATCAAGCCTTTGCTAAGCTGATAAACAGACGCCATATTGGCCACGGAGATGAACT
Organism: Nannobrachium achirus; assembly: GCF_963921795.1. NCBI lineage: Eukaryota > Metazoa > Chordata > Actinopteri > Myctophiformes > Myctophidae > Nannobrachium > Nannobrachium achirus. Next base: position 17,778,212 of record NC_137817.1, read on the forward strand.
ACCTCGAGTTGAGTCCTACAGTGTTTACGTACTGTAAGTATAGCAATGGTCCAGTTGCTATCAATGATCCAATGGAAAAATCAAGTCCCGTACCGAAAAATAGTTTGTTAAGTACATGTCTATGCATATTTAAATAGTGCCATCCCAGCATTCATTATGAAAAGAAACAAGCAAAAAGAAAAATGATTCCACGCATCTATTCTGCCCTGTTTCATGAGTCGCTCCAACTTGGGGTGTAATCCAAAGGAAGAGAACCAATGCGGTAAGACTGACAGGTTGTGGGATAGCACAGTGGTAAATACCCATCTGTTGTCCAAAAGGCCTGAATTGTCAGCCAATAACTGTTCCATTTTGCTGATTAAGAGGCTCAATACTTTATGGATTGTCATCAGAAAGTGTAAATCTATTCAGTGCTGTCATGGCCAGGCTGTGTGTATACTGACGAGATTTAGCGGGCCACTTTGCACCATATTTGTCGTGTAAAATGCAATAGCTAATGTCTTCAAATGCATTGGCCGACAGTATCTACAGTAAATCAGGGGTTTATGTTTCTTGCTCAGGGACACTTCGACACATTGCTGAGAGCTGGAATCGTACCAGGGACTTCTGGGACTTCCGGAATCTTGGGCAGGTTCCCTTACCATTCAGCTATATGGCCACCCAAATGTTATATTATTTTATTTATTGACTGCTAATGACCACAAATCACAGTTCTGTCTCTCCGATAATGCAGTCAAATGGTCCACTAGAGGACTTCCGGGAACTGATTCATGTCTGCATGAGTGACGTGGGTTCGATTCCCACTGGGGATGCTGTGGGCGCTGGGGCTGTGTTTTCTCCTCCGCTTCATCAGTGCCCATACCTTATGTGTGGAATTTGCGTGTTCTCCCTGTGACTCCTAGGGTAGGTATACCCTCACAAGCAGTAATCCTGGTCTCTATACTGGCTACCCCTGGCCAGCCGGGGTGCCTGATTGAGGGGAAAGGAACTGGTTGGAATAACGTGTTCCTTCCATGTGCTACGTCCAACCGGGGAATCACCCCCCTGTCAGGTGAAAAGAAGCGGCTTGGACTCCTCATGCATAGAAGCTTATAGTCAGTCCGTTAGTCTCCCCAGGTTGGCAGAGGGAGTGTAGCGCCCAAGGATACATTCGACAATTGGCACTGGGTGAAAAAAATGGGTTACAAAAATTGTGGGATACAAGTTTAAAGTGCATGAATGACAGGGAGTGGACTGCCCATAAGTCCGAAATCTCATTTGTCTGAATTTAGTTTTAGTTTATAGGGTTAGGTTTAGGCATAGTTTTACTGAGGTTAGGGTTAGGTTTAGGTTTAGGCATAGTATTTTCACCAGGTTAACATCACCAGATTCAGACTAATGGGATGTAGGAACAATGAGAATTCGGACCAATGCCATGGCACCATGAATGACATGACAATCAAGTACTTCTTCTGGACTAATCACAGTCCCCCAATAAAGTAGAGAATTATAGATGCAGTATTTTGTTTCTTTGTTTGTTTGTTGTGTTGCTAAAATTGTTGATTTAAGCAGTCACACTTGGCCTGGGTTGAACTAATTAGACTCTGGGTGGGTGTGATGACATACTGTACTGCACCTGTAGTTTACTATTTACACAGGATAAATCAGCCATCCCCAACACACAAAAAAACGCTGTCATGACAGGTTGTTATCCCCTGCTATCCACAATGGGGCGACAGAAGGAATAAATAAATGTAGAAGGCTGTTTTGGAGACAACATTTAAGATAAAACAAAAGGATTCATAAGGACTATTGAAAGTAGGCCTAATGAAGATCCGTCAGAAGAAAAATGAATGGAAGGAAACAATAAAAAGCTGAGGAATACGTGTAATAAATTATTTATACTTCTGTAATCAAGAATGATATTGATGAATATTAATAAACACATTTTGATTTATGGATGAAGTCCTCTTGTTGAGGAAGACACTCGTTGGCAGCTCGCCAGAGGATTAACTCATTGGATGTCCCTTGAATAAATTAATTCTACAATAAGATAAACATCAAATAAAACACTTGGGATCTCCTAAAAATGTGTTGGTGAGACTAAAGATTGTCTGCTAGATATATCCACAATGAATTATATCTCATGATTAACACAACCACAGAGATATCGGAACAAGCGGAAATAACGGTTGTTGCGACCGTAGGTCGCACTTTACTATCAAAACCACCACAAAGTGTAACTCCGTCCCTCCGTCTGTCTGTCAGTCTGTCTGTCACACCTCACACGTCACACTTTTTCCCTGCTTATATCTCCGCAACCGTTGCCCCGATCCATGCCAATTTTTGCACACACGTTCCTTGGCTGCCAAACTACAACCTCCAAGGACCCCCGGAGCTCCAGGGACCCCCAGGTCCCTGGGGGACCCCCAGATGTAAAAAATGACCAAATGCGCAAACATGACCAAATGACCACCCCAACGGGGCTGCTCACGGGCAATTCCCGGGGACCACCGACTCCTGGTGCTCCAGAACGGATGCAAAAGTGGTGGCGCCCCCAGTGGAGGACCCCCTACACTGCAGCTCACATAAAATGCCGTAACTCCGGCTAGGAGCGACCGGGACAGCCGGGGCCGGTACCTATTCGTCCGCCTTGCCGGCGCGGAGACCCCACCCCTCATTTCTCACATGGCCCTCTTCTAGCGCCACCATGAGGCCGATTCTTGCAAAACACATTTTTGGACACTGCTCCTACAATTTTCGCCCTAAAATCACGCAAATCGGTACACAGTATGTCTACACTCATCCCATCAACATGAATCTGTCCCATATAGCGCCACCTCCAGGCCGATTTTTAAAAACACATTTTTGGACACTGCTCCTACAGATTTTGCCCTAAAATCACGAAAATCACTACACAGTATGTCTACACTCATGTCATCAACATGGATCAGGAAGATTTTGGCAAAACACATTTTTGCCCTATTTGTGGAGATAAGTGACCTACGGTCGCTTATCTCCCGATTAGGGAGCCTTACTGGTGATAACAGTGTACTGAAGGCTCAGTCATCTTATAGCTGTTGAGGCGTCATATCTCCAAAAACATCAGAGCACATTTCCAAGTTCCAACCTGTCTTTATCTTGATTAAGCATTTGAAATTGTAATAACTAAACTCTAGTCTAAACAATCTTACACACAACAACAGTATTATTTTTGAAAGTTATACTGTTACAGTTGGGAGTACAGTTGGAAGCGTTTTCTGCCATTGCTTTAAGCTGGCTGGTGCTAAATGTATTTTGGGATGTCCACACAAGTCACCTCTGATACATCATCGGCTTTAGTGGGCGGATCGAGTTCATATCTAGGGATTTGGACTGAAGAACTTGTCTAAACTATATTGAATTGGGTCCGTACTTCGGCTGTGACTGATGACATTTTACAGGTTCATGAGAGTATAATAGGCTAAAATACAGATATTGAGAAATGCCTCAGTTTTGTCATCCTGGAATCAATATTACTAGTAGAAATCCCAGATATTTTTAATGATTAGCAGATTAAACAGATTTTGGGCCAGAGTTGTCTTTTGTATCACAGAAGAAGACATCTTACACAGTGTTTTGCCTTTAAATAAAAATAATGAATAAAAAATAACAATAACGATAATCTTAAACACACTAACATATTGACCAAAAAGCCCAAGGAAATATATCCACTTTGACGATTTACCATTTTAATGGTAATTTCAGGTTTTGGCATTTCAGTGATCATCAGAATCATTCATTCTCTCTGGGGTTCCTTTTATTCTTAGCCTTTTTTGAAAGTGTCAGCATTTGTTCAAACCCCCTTGGTTCTGCAAAACCACATAATCCTCCACTAACAATGAGTAACAAACACATTCACACTAACTAGCTCATTAAATGGGAAATATGTTTTGCAGACAAAAGCCACCCATTGATATTCATGCAAAAATGTTATTTTTACATTAAAATATGCAGCACTGCCTATTTCCCCCACAAATCCTATAATAAGAGAAGCGGCACTCACGTCCCCAAACTCCACGGACAGAGAAATGCGGAGCTATACTCTGATACTGTATCTATAAATGTATTTATTCCACATCAAAGGAATTATTAGCCAGTGGTATTTATTGTAATTCACCTCAGTGACACTTGCACAAGGATCTGTGACGTGTGTCAGAGACTCAGGCCTTTTGTGGAGGAATTATTTTCTCAATGTTTTGAAACAAATTGGTTAAGCTGCTCTGGCACAGGTTGTCATTATTATCATTATCATTATCATCATCATCATCATCATCATCATCATCATCATCATCATTATTATTACCCTTATTACCCTTATTACCCTTATTAATATTATTATTATTTTGAAAGATGAGAGCCTTAGACGGTAGACCCTTTGGGTGGGTCCAGGGACATGCACGAAGAAGAAGACATTCTGGCGCACTCTGGTGAAGGAGATGATCGATCACGCCTGCATTTTGTGGAGGAAAGTTTTCTGTAAAGTTTTCTGTAAACTGGATTAAGAGTCAATTATTTATTATGCCTGCCAGGCTGGAAGGGCTCTTGTGAGTGTGTCTGTCCGTCTGTCTGTAAACAGTTAGTATCAGACACCCCCTGGCTGATGGGCAGGAAACGTAGCATGAACACTAGTAGACCAAGGATCTACCAATGCTTTTAAATTGCTCGCATGGTGGTACCATAGCAGTCCTCTTTACGCTTTGGCTTAACTCTTGATTATTTTGTATCCCTTTAAGGCAGGGGTCTTCAACTGGGGATCCGGGACCCCTAGGGGGTCCCTTAGAGTTACTACAGGGGGGCCTCCAAATCCTTGTGTGATAGGATAATTATTTTAAATTAACAACTTGAACCCTCGCATCCCTATTCCGAGGAGAACTTTAGCCAAAAATAGCAGATCTACAAGGTCTCAACGCACAAGCTCTCAGCGCCTTACGCTGTGAGGCGTTGAGAGCTTGTAGATCGGCTATTTTCGGCAAATAGGTTTGGTGTAGAGGTAAAAAAGTATATAGTGAGAGGTCAAGTTTACAAAATATCTACGATTTAAGTGGTTAAAAGTCTGAAAATACACATTAACATGAATCCAAAATAGACTGATGACAGTGCTGTCAAACAAGTCTATGAATTTATCTATGAAATTGATGAAAATCTCCATCACACATTTATACAATATGTAGAGGGGGTCCCTGCTTCATCTCCCTCTCAGCTAAGGGGTCCTTGGCCTGAAAACGTTGAAGACCCCTGCTTTAAGGTAATGATTAATCAAACATCATGAGTCAGATGGCAATATATAACAGTTGCATGTTGTTTTTCATATCTAGTGCTAGTTGTCTTAAACTGATACTACTATACTATTCTTAGTAAACAAAATCACATTTATGCAAATTATGAGGTAAATTCAGACTGGAGAAGCTAACAATGTTTTCTTTTTAAATAAAGCAGAGTCAAAGGCTAAAAATATTAGTTATTGTAGAAGCTTATTGTATAATAACGATGCAGCTGCTACCTTGCAGCTATTAAGGTTATTTCTACCACTTTTTCGAGTCACGTGTTCAAATACTGGATTCTGATTGGCTAAATTCCGGAGGTTATGAGAGGACAACTGCCGCAAAGTTGTGTGTCCGAGATCAATGCGCCTCAGTGTACATCCGGGGACTTCAGGAGGTAGTCGGAACACCTTTCCCCCAACCAACAAATGAAGGTCGCAGCGGTCCTATGTTTACTAACGTGCGTACTATCGTCGCCGATTTATTTGGATCCAATGCAATCCGCCAACTTTAAAGCCCCTTTTCTCTGAACCTATGCCTTTCTGGAAGCGAACAGCCTCTATTTACGGCCGGAACGGTGCTTTTAACTGACGTTAGCTTAGCTGTAAGCTAGACGCATGGATTACTATGGAGTTGGCGCCATCTGTTGGTGAGTAGAAGATGTTGTTTGTGGAACTATCTGCTGTCTCGCGGAAGTTTTATAGGCAATAATGATTGTAACTTAAGATCCTTGCAAGTTACAACTATGTGTTTTCTTTCATGTATACGGGAAAAAGTGGTAGAAAAGCTATTTACCACTCGGGGTCGGACATTATGCTCTCATAATGTCCTGAGTGCGGGTGTTATCGGACTCGGCGCACACCCTCACTGCGGACATTATGAGAGCATAATGTCCTCTCACTCGGGGTAAATTGCTTACGTTCCCCCTGGTTTCCACACCTGATTCTGGATGTTAATAATTCCCCTCACCAAAAAAAGAAAAAGAAAAACATTTAATCACAACACATTTATGTACCCTTTTATTTTACAACAGCTGTACATGATATATCTGACAACCAAGATTTGTATGGAAACAGCGAACAGGATACATGGCACAGTGAGTGCGATTCTCTTTAAAATGCAGAAGGAGCTGTCAAGTGACCTTGCAGTCAATTTCTAATGTCATAAATCAGGCTGTGCAATGTTTTGAGAGATGTACACAAGCTGCTGAGTTTATGGCATGAATTAACAGGCAGGGCAGTTACAACAAATCCTATCCACAGTGTCCCGTTCACAGGGCCGTGCTCTGACACAGTGTGGCTATCGCACTACGCTCCGATGGCTCCATCACTCTCTCCGTCCCCTCAGTCCGTACACAACTTGCTAAAAAGGCCTTCGCCTACTCAGCCCCCTTAACCTGGAAAGCTATTACAGGAACTGACACTGTCCACACTTGATTCCTTAATTAGAACACTGGCCTCTCAAACATTTTCATGTTAAAGGAGTAGTTCACCCCCAAAATTACTTTTTTTCTATTGATTACTCATGCCATGGAGACTTGAGTTCAATAATATTTTTTTGTAATTGTCGCATTCCTAAGACAATATTTTGATTACAGTAAATTTACCAGCATTGATTCCGGATGGGGATCCAAATCCCCATCCGGAATCACTGGGGGTAAATTTACTATAATACAATGTTTGTCTTAGGAATGTGACAAATACAAAAAATGTATTACTGAACTCAAGTCTCCATGGCATGAGTAATCAATAGAAATAAAGTCATTTTGGGGGTGAACTACTCCTTTAAGGACCCCCAAATTGACATCTTAACCCACAGTCCTTTAGAAAAGATACGCCAGGCATTTTCATCTCTGGTACCGCAGTCTGCACTGTAGTAGCATCAGTGTTAATTTAACTCCATTTAAGCCATCTGCACGCTCTCTGAGTTACAGACACTTAAGGGTCCATTTGGTTCCTAACAATCGGTCATTTGGCTGGGGATGGTATATCTTTTTATTGGCCAGTTGTTGTGAGAGTTGTGACTGAGTTTGTAGCTGACCACCATCTATGAAGATGAAAATTGACAAAAGTAACAAATATTAACATGAAATATCATTAAAATAACCATTCATTAGTGTGCAATAAGTGTTAAATGGCTTTATATTATGAATGGTACTGTAATAATTTCTTGATCGCCTCTTGTTTTGATTGTTTAACCCATTTAGGCCTGAACACATTATGACGCAATATTTTATGCTTTAACTATTGAAAAATAGCAGATATACAAGCTCACAGCGCGGCACCGAGTGCCGCGCTGCGAGCTTGTAGATCTGCTATTTTTGAAAAATCGTGAAAATTTGATTTTTGACCCGATTACATAAGTGTCTTTTGAATCCTTCTAAGATTTTTTGAAAAACCGATGTTTGTATGTCAACAATCTGGCCAGCCATCGTCAAAGAAAAGGTCCTTTTCACTTAACTGGAGCTCAGTTAGTCTGTTCTTGAGAGACTACTATGTCAGTGGTTCTCAAACCTTTTCATGTGAAGGACCCCCCAAAATGATATTTATTTGGCCACGGACCCCCATCTCAAAATATCTAGTTCCAGGGACCACCCAGAAGCAAAATTTGAGTTACAGACGTTCGCTTTGAAAATACATATTCAAAGATTTGCACACATTTTCACAACTTTTTCAAAAATAGCAGATCTGCAAGCTCGCAGCGCGGCACTCGGTGCCGCGCTGTGAGCTTGTATATCTGCTATTTTTCACTGGTTAAAGCAGTCAATAATTCTAGGCCTAGATGGGTTAAACATGATGTCATGGGCCGCTATGCTCGATAGCAGGCTTATTGATACCGGGTACTCAATACATTTGTTATCGAGTTTGTAGCGGACCCTTGTTTCGAGCTCCCTCCCTAGCAGTCCTACTGTATACTCTGATGTGTATGCGCCTCCTGAATTTGGGGATTCAAAATGTCCTGTTTTCACACACACACACACACACACACACACACACACACACACACACACACACACACACACACACACACGCACACGCGCGCACACGCACACACACACACACACACACACACACACACACACACACACACACAGTACAAGAGTATAGACGAGGTCACGTCTTATATTGATGAGGTGATGAGGTGATTTCTTTTCATGGATACTACAATACATTCTCCTCTTTATTTTGAACTAGCCCTTACCCGTTCAAAGATATGAGCTCCGAAATGATGTGCAGTGGGTGGGTTATGGGATGTGCACTGTGTGCACACAGTATATGAGGGATGGAAAGTAACTTTAACTGGTGCTTGCATGATAATATGTAGGAGCATCAATGTAAGAAATACCCGTTTCGTTTAATGGCTACAGAGATACTGTGTACCGATCTGCATGATTTTTGGACAAAATCTGTAACAGGGCCAGACAACCGACCCTCCGGCGTTGTGTGCTTGTAGATCGGCTATTTTCACTAGTTTAGATCATTTTTAAAATGATAAATACAAAACGAACGGTTTTGGACATACAAGGTTTTCACCCGACAACGACGATATCCATACTCATAATCCTATACCCACCCACCCCTTTCAGTAAGGGGAGAACCGCAGTGTGACAAGAAATGAAACTAGTGATACATTTTCTACTAACCATAACATAGAGCAACATTTAAATGAGATTTTATTATACTTCGTTTAGAATGCTCTTGCAGTTATTATGTTTTCTTAACAAAATGTTTCCTGCAGTCGTTTCAGAATTTCAGAATTAATGTTCGTAGTCGTTTCAGAAGCCGAGAACAAATGGTGTTCCTAATAAGCTCTAACCTTTTCTGGTGTTTGGCTTCTTTAGCTTTAACATTTAAATAAATTGCTACACTGGAAGTATGGAAACAATTATTGTGGTGGATATTGATCCCCACACACCCCACAGAGACACACACACACACACACACACACACACACACACACACACACACACACACACACACACACACACACACACACACACACACACACACACACTACAGTATGTATGACTTACATAAACAAAATGCAGAGGAATATTAGCTCACACACACACGCACGCACGCGCGCGCACACACACACACACACACACACACACACACACACACACACACACACACACACACACACACACACACACACACACACACACACACACACACACACACACACACACACACACACACACACGCATTCATGCACACACGCACCCCAGATCCAGACCCACACCCACACCTACACCTACACATACACATACACATACACATACACATACACATACACATACACATACACATACAGTACACATACACACACTGTACAGACGGACAGGGGCAAAAACATAATCTTTGGCCATCTGGCCTGGCACCGGCGGAGATAATGAAATTGCCTAGAGGGTCAACCGACGGTGGGTGGGTCGACAACAACATGCAGACCTGTGTGCCAGGTGCACCAACACTGGTCAGGGCTCTGCCATCAGAGCCACATGTGGGCTGGGCTTTAAACAGTCATAACTCCAGTTCCCAGCTTGCTAAAGGCCCCAAACTTTGTACCGGTAGGTGCTCCTATGGGGCCTTTTCCACCGGCAAAGAACCGGTTCGGGTTCTTTCTTCCGCCTATGGGGCGAACCAGAGGTGAGCTTTTCCACCAAGAACCGAGTTGGTTCCAAACAGTAAAAGGTTCCAAGAAAGTTGCCATCCCATAGGCGGGATAAAGAACCCGAACCGGTTCTTTGCGGGTGGAAAAGGCCCTTTAGATGGCTAATAGGGACAGGCTGTAATTGCTTACTGTAAGCCCCGCCCCGTGGCCCGGGTGTTGCAAGTGCATCGCTGCTCAGCAGCAGTGTATAACACTTCAAATGGCAATAATTAGGTGACCATTGCTATTATCAGTGCAATATGGGGCTAGGTTTGAAGGCAGCATAGCCGCCTGAAAATCTAGTTTGTTCAATTTTCACAGAGTTTGTTAACATGGAAAGTATAAGTCCTAGCACAGAACCTTGAGGCACCCCCCTTGAAAACGTCAAGACAGTGAAAGAGGATCCTTCCATGCCACGTACAGCATGTATTACCAGCAACCTTCTCCTACGTGTGACATCATGATTCTTCAGTTCCATTATAACCTGTACATTCACCTTTCCAGCACGTAACTTTTCAACTTTGTACAAATGTCAAGGTCTATATTGCTTAACCTTTAAGACCCTTATCCCTCCCCACCACCCCCATGACACCACTGCTCTGACAACAACACCACGGGGAGTTTTGACAAATCTCCCACAGACCATACAGTACCTGTTTGTGGGAGATTAGACTCCTAAAACCTCCGGCAAACCCAGGTGGAGTGATAGCAAGCAAACAAGAGGTGTATAATGAAAGCAACATACGCATAATGCTCCCCACAATCAAAGATAATCCATGCGTGCAAAAGGGAGACCCGACTGCAATTAATCAATCTCAAATGCCATCATGCCACAAAATATGTTATTTGCTGCTTTTCATCATCTACAGGTGGTGAGAGGCTCAAACAACCGTGAAGCCACCCATTAGCAGCAAATTAGAGTGACATTGTCATTTTTGACATTTATGTGCAATGGGGGCTGGTTCTTCACGGCGCACAAAATGATACTTCCAGGGGAGACTGGTTCCAAGCCAAGCCTTAACTAATGGCTAATACCCTGCAATGAGCCATTACTCACACTTTATAAAAAAAGCAATGATGGATGCGTGTTTGGTAAATGCTGCCACTGTACTGATATTAATCCATCACTTTCCCTGGAGCTGTGCCTCGGCAGAATTTCCAGTCAGGATATGGTGTGTGTGTGTGTGTGTGTGTGTGTGTGTGTGTGTGTGTGTGTGTGTGTGTGTGTGTGTGTGTGTGTGTGTGTGTGTGTGTGTGTGTGTGTGTGTGTGTGTGTGTGTGTGTGTGTGTGTGTGTGTGCGTGCGTGCATGCGTGCGTTTATGTGTGCGTGTGCGTTTGTTTTATACAGTGCAATGCTTTGAGCGCCCTCAGAGGACTCATGGTAAGCAAGCTTTCAGATGGGGTGCTGAATTAACTGTCACGCACATTACAGTTTGTGACAGAAAAGTTGCTCTTTGGTCAGGAGGGGCCCTCAGCATAAAATGAACGATTATCAAGGAAAGAAATGTCCTACATTCATAATGCTCACAATGCCCTATCTGCAGCTATGTCTCAATAAAACATCCACTCTAAGCTACCTTCCATAAAGCTGCCTGTTCCCTTGCCATAGATCAAACCTCAGCCGTCATGAGTGATATTTACCAGTCGGCCAATTATTTTTAGCATGGTGTTGACGTGTGCTACACACCCACGTTAGGAGGCAGGCAGAGGAGACAGGGATGGGTGGGTAGAGTGCGTTTGATTGCAGTCCTTGTGTAGGGGAACCTTTTGCGACAGAAAGCAACAGCTGTCAAAGGAACAGCTCCATTCATTAGCAGTCCCACCGTAGTGTTCGAGCAAACAAGCCCCATGCACCACCCGCAAAAACCCAAGAGTTGTGCTCGGAGAACACTGTAATCTTACAGCAAGGAATGATGATGGGGGGAGGGTGACAGAGAGCGAGAATAAGAAGAAATAGAACATTTGGAAAGGATTTAGGCAGGGAAAAGATTAGAAACCCATATCGGCCTTATCATGCTGCCTCCACACTAGGGAGTTGAATGAAGCAGCTGTCAAATTTGAGACATACAAAAGCAGTAATCCTACAGTAAACAGAATGCATGGGGTTTTAAAAACAGCAAAAAAAAAAAAAAAAAAGCAGACAGAAGACAGAAAGAGGGGAGAGAGAGAGTGCGCGGCTGTCCTAGAAAGACAGGGAGAGAGAGAGAGAGAGAAAGAGAGTTGTAGCAAAGAGTGTATCAACACAGTGTGCTCTTAGAGGGAGCTCTCTCTGGGAGGGACTGTCAGGGCATGGGCTCTGCTGCCAAGGCTGGCAAAGGCGAACGGCCACATGGGAAGTGGGTGAAAGCAAGGGCGTGCGAAGACGCTGACAAAGCTTCCAAAAGAACACGGCATTTGATGAGTATTGGTGTGTCATCTCAAAAAGTGGACGGGAGCCTTGGCCAGGCGTAGGGGAGAGTTTTACATGGCTCATCAGAGGAGATTAGGAGTGCACTCTCCCCCTGCTGGGGTCTTGATGGAGCATGGGCCTTTGTCTTAGCCGCTTCTCTTGGAGGCAAAGCAAAATGGGCACTATTAGTGTGTGACAGAAATGGTCTGGCTTAGAGCTGAGAGTGGATGTTGGACCAAGCTAGCAGGCAATTCCCTCTGATGTTCCTCCAGGACCGCTGCTTCAAGTTGCTCTGAGCAAAGGCCAAAACACCAAATGCATAGTGCACGTGGATCTGTAATGTGTGTGTGTGTGTGTGTGTGTGTGTGTGTGTGTGTGTGTGTGTGTGTGTGTGTGTGTGTGTGTGTGTGTGTGTGTGTGTGTGTGTGCGTGCGTGCGTGCGTGCGTGCGTGCGTGCGTGCGTGCGTGTACATACAGTATGTGGAAATAAGGATACAATATACAGTAAGCCACATACCGGTACATACATACACTATGCCGGCATCATCAGATGTATAAAACCATAATATCTTCAGAAAAAATGAAAGTGAATTACATAAAATGTAATCTAATTGTTGAATGAATGTGAACATGAAAACAAAATAAAACTATAAAGTTCTCCTCGGAGCACAGGTCTCCACCTGGTCAGGTACTGTAGGTTATTGTGGGCCAGCAATGTTCGGAATTCGCCAATCGGGATGGAATATGAAAAACCAGACGGATCCATCTTGATCACTTGACTATAGAGATGTATAATGTATAATGTATACCAATTTGCTCAGTGGCCTTGTGGTTAGTGTGTCGGCCCTGAGACTGGGAGGTCGGGGTTCGATCCCCGGCCGCATCATACCAAAGACAAATGTGACCCAGTGCCTCCCTGCAAGGCACTTGACATCAAGGGTTGGATTGGGGGTAAGTCTGTGCGACATACTAGTGTCATGTCTGCGTGTATCCAAAAGGCACCCCGGTACAGTTAAGACCCCCAAGCGGAAGCTTGTGATTGGCTGAACTGGAGGTAGGGAGCACTCCGCTGTGTTCACTTGGACCATGAGGAGGTGCCAAAAGTCGGGGGACAAAGATGTACTATTCTGGCCCTCTGGTCGGAGTCGGCTCAAGGAGTCGGCTCAAGCGGACTTCACAAATTCGACAAGGCGACTTGCTCGCTTTAGCTCGGTCGGCGGTGTCCCACGTGGATCAAGTCCGCTTGAGATGGTGTGTCTCCGTCATCTCCACCGAAAACAAGCGCTCCTTTACAAGAACCAGACTAAACCGGGGTGCTTTTAGGATTCACGTGTCATGTCCAGGGGGTGTACTTGTGCATCAAGCTGCCTCACGCTACAGAAACAGGAGATAGGCTCCTGCCCTAAGGCAAGGCTTACTTACTTACTTATATCAATTCGCGTGATGTTTGGACGTTTTAGGACTAATATAAAATATATAACTTTGGAAGCCAATCTTAGCCAATCAGGATTGAATATGACAAATCTGAAAGACCCGTTTTGTTTCGACTATAGAGATACTTTGTATCGATTAGCAAAAATCATCCTCCTGGTAGCACTATAACGGGCCGATCTGAAACATTAGAGTCAGAGGTTCTTCGGCATCCGGAGTGTGTGTGCACAGTTTCACTGCGAACAGCCCGACGGTGCCGGAGATAGCTGTTCGCAGACGGACCGGACGGACAGGGACACATGGACACACACACGGACGGACACACACACGGACAGGGCCTTTCGGCCTGAAGGAGGCAACAACAACAACACATGAAAATAACAAAGCCAGTGTCTATATCGAGCAACTCTTTCCAACCAGTCTGGACTGTAACCTTCGTTGATTGCTTTGTGTATTGCAAGGAGGCCTGGGAGGCCGCTTGGCTGAGGTTAAGCTGGTGAGATGATATTGAGCCCCCATTGTGGAGAAGATATACTAGCCTTGGACAACAGAGCAGATCGAAAAACCTGCACAGAAAATAGCTGTATTTTCTTTTCAGCCTGTATCCTGTCATCGGATTTTCAGATCCACCTATATGTTGATGTCCTGTTATATGATATTAGATCCTATACTAATGCTAACATGTTCTTTGGAAACCAGTCCTATAACGGCCCTAAAAACCTTGGACTGTCTGGTACTTTGAACTGTCTGCAATGCAGTTTTTTCTCTCTTCTTCTAATTGTTTGCATCTAATCTTTGCAACGGAGGCTGGGAGGTTGTCCTTAGTCTCTATTGAGTGAGGCATTTAGAGACTTATACCACCCGAGTAAGGCTGATGTGACTTTGAACAATCGTTCCTAAGATATTCTAATATAGAGGTGAGATGGATGACTGGGAAACCAGGTATAAGAAAAAGTTTAGCTACCACTTAAGCCAGGGGTGGGCAAATTTGATGATGGAGAGGGCCACTATATTTCCACACTCTCTCCAGGGGGCGACATTGCATATTGTTGCTGTCGACAGCAACCTCTTATCTCTGTATTTTAACATAATTTATTTCGTAAATGAATATCCTACTCCATCATTCTACTGTCACGCAAAAGTAGCAAGAAAATTCCTGGTCTAGAAGCGCAAAACACGTCGCAAAATGCGACGCGTTTTGCGCTTGTAGACCAGCAATTCCATGCCCCCCCCCCCCCCCCCCCCCCTGCGCGTGGCTCCCGAGCCGCATGTATGACTTAAGCACTACAAAAATAGTGAATAAACATGAATTTATTAATGGGTGGTCATTATAAAATGTTACTGAGACTGGTGGGGTTTTACACATTTATGTATGGCTTTATTTATTTCTGCTGATTATATGTATGTCACTACTTTATACACATGTTTTTATAGCTTTAATTTTATGTTGTTTTTGATATTTTCTAATATTTTTTTACAAGTATTTACTGCTGCAATAAAAACATTTAATGTTGCTTTGCCTTGCCTAGCCAATAACCATTTCCTCTAGTTGAGTGAAAATAATACATCTATAAGCTCAAGCTCACAACACAGCTCTATTTCCAGTGCGTGGCACCTGTGTGGAACTAAGTATTAGTCAGATAATAATAATAATAATTCAATCACTGTGCACAACATTAGATGCATGTATAATGCTGCAAGATTAGCAGCATTATACATAATTATGCAACTAATCAAACTTTATTTTTTTACGGCATGGGCAAAAGCTGTTGGATTCTGTGGTCCTTGTACATCGCCAAGGAATACATGTTGTGCTCCCTAAATACATTCTGTTTACTCTGCATGTGTAGTACAGTAATGCCTCGGAGCCATTGATTTGAATGACAAATTTGCGCGGGACAAATGGGGCTGCGGTATAGCAGAGTGAAAACACCCTCCAGGAAGAAACAAAGAGCTACTGTGCGCTGGTTCATGATTACTGAATAGGTCATTTATATATGCATATTCAGTAGCGTGTTTGATACCCCGGCCTGCCGCCTTCTTTGGCCGCTTGTTTTTAAAAGCAGTCTTCTGGTGCTTGGTATGCATCCCACACAGGCTCTCCTTCAGGGCATCATCAGTGGAGGCTGAGGTCTGATGAGGAAACAGAGAGGGGGAGAGAGCGAGAGAGAGAGAGAGAGAGAGAGAGAGAGAGAGAGAGAGAGAGAGAGAGAGAGATGGAAAAATCACACTAGAGAAAGATCATTACAAAGTACAGAAAGAGGACATGTAATTTCTGGAAACATCATTTCTCAAAATGTTAATCAAAAAAGTGTTGATTTGATGAACTGCAGATTAAGTGCTTCTATTTTACCCCCTGACCACCTTTCTTTTTAATTGTTTAACCATTGTTTTCTAAGAAACGTACACTCACATAACTAATATAACCTAAAAGTGGTTAATGAAGTCTGCATCTCTTTGTGAGGCATTGTTTTTATTTGTTTATAACCAAACTAAACAAATGAGCATGTTGTCGATTGACTTTACCCTTTCGTAACTCCTGCACCCCCCCCCCCCCCCCCTCCAATCCCCCCAATAGAAAGAGGAGCTGGTTGATTTACCATCCTTGTGAGCTTGAGGCCTTTAATCAAACACGCCTACCAGTCATGCTTGGTAGAAATTGCTCATCCCCTTCTGCTGCACTTGGCTGGCACCGTGTGGGCTTGCCTGCAGATTGAGGATGGAGGAGAGCACAGCTTCACAGTTTGGCCCTTGACAGTTACACGCTCCAGTCAGGCCTGGAGAGGAAACTCTGCATTCACTTTAATGGCTGCTTAAAGTCACACAACACAGTTTATGTTGGGATGGAAAAGAGAACATCATTGTGTGTTTTATTAAAAGAACAAAACTATTGTGACACATTTGACAAAACAGTCATCTGTTTTTATTTTTTTCTGATATTGAAGGAGAATAAGTATGAGCTGAAGACAGACTAGTCGACGAGAAACTGCAAACAAGAGCCGAGGTAGGTAAGAAAGAGATTGCCTCTCATAGCTGGAAGCTTCCCAAATTCCTTCGCCCTATCTCTCTCTCTCTCTCTCTCTCTCTCTCTCTCTGAGCTTATTGGTATCTTATTAGATATGTCTGTGTGCCATACAGTTATTGTGCTGGGAGTCTTTTCAAGGCCTGAAATCCCAGCAAAGCCTGTAATAATCTGTCAGCTGTGTGAGATGCCCCCACAGACAAGGGCTTCCTTAATCCAATGGATCAATAGCGTGCTCAAACCGGCTCCTTGTGCCCCGTCTGTGCGACACTAGCGGCCTGGTGGTGGTGAGAGCAGCCTGCTTCCTTTGTGCCATGTGTCCCCCGTACCCACGGCCACGGGCCACCCTTCATAATGCCAACGTCCCAGTGGGCTATCATGAGGTTAATGAGTGGGATAATGGAGGCATATTAGAGTCAATATCTGACCCTTTGTATGAGGGTCAAAGAAAGTAATGAGAGAGAGAGAGGGAGGGAGGGATGGGGGAAAGCGAATTAACCCCATTCGCTTGATCACACGCTGACCCAGGGTTGTCTTGTCTTGTCAAAACACTGCGAGACCCGGCTATAAAGGTTTTATTTTCAGAGATGGAGAAAAGGCACTATGGCGTGTTCCATATTTTACTGCTGATGAGACTCTCTAGAACGGTGGGAATTACATCAGGCTGAGCTACTAGTGGGAGGAGGTCTCACTCTCACACGGTTGCTCTTGGTAGCTTCGAGCACAGGTTTTGCTGAAAGAACTGCTGAAAGAACGTTCAGCCTTTGCACTGCTTGCACATGATGGACCTAAAACATTTCAGCGATGGAAAAGTTGTTAGCATATCTATTGAACTAGAGGTCCGTCTGCCTGCCGGCCAGTCTTCCCTTAACCCAATTTTAATATACTAGGCCAACTCGGAACAATGTAAATAGGGAATGAATGCCCCGCCCTTTAATGCAAACCCCATTATACCTGTTTTCATAGGACCCGTTTTGACCATTTGTCTGCCTGTGTCCATTTATGCCCATATATGGAGATATCTGTATCTGTCTGTCTGTCGGTGTCCATTTTATGTCCATATATGGAGATCACTGCAGTTATAGTTCTGGGTCCATTTTATGCCCATATATGCCCATATATGGAGATATCTGTCTATCTGCGTCCATTTTATGCCCATATATGGAGATCTCTGTATCTGTCTGTCTGTGTCCCTTTTATGCCCGTATATGGAGATCTTTGTGATTCTGCATCCATTGTATGCCCATATATGCCATATATGGAGATATCTGTTTATCTGCGTCCATTTTATGCCCATATATGAGATTTCTGTCGCTTTTTCAAACAGATGGTCAAAACGGGTCCTATGACAACAGGTATAATGGGGTTTGCATTAAAGGGGGAACCGGCACTGTGTCTGCAACACAGTCGGAGGCACAGACAGATACAGAGATCTCCATAATGGGAATAAAGGGACACAGACAAACAGATGGAGGAGGAGACAAACTTAATGCAAACCCCATTATACCTGTTGTCATAGGACCCGTTTTGACCATCTGTTTGCCTGTGTCCATTTATGCCCATATATGGAGATATCTGTATCTGTCTGTCTGCGTCCACTTTATGCCCATATATGGAGATCTTTGACCATCTGTTTGCCTGTGTCCATTTATGCTCATATATGGAGATATCTGTATTTGTCTGTCTGCATCCATTTTATGCCCATAAATGGAGATCTATGCAGACACAGTGCCAGTTCCGGAAAATCCTGTATCGGGTCGGGTCGGGTCGAGGCCGAGCACTGCACTACCTGCTGCGGTGGGGAACGCACGTGCCGAATTTGAAATAGGGAATGAATGCCCCACCCTTTAATGCAAACCCCATGAATGCCCCACCCTTTAATGCAAACCCCAATATACCTGTTGTCATAGGACCCGTTTTGACCATCTGTTTGTCTTTGTCCACTTATGCCCATATATGAAGATCTCTGCACACACAGTACCGGTTGCAGAAAACTCTGATGTCAGACTTTATGCCCATATCTGGAGAACGCGCGTGCCAGTGGGAAGAAGGGTTCTCGAGATACGCGGATTACATACATACATACACATTCACAGAGATTTTGTGTTGACTCATGTGGCGTACGTGATGTCAGAGCCTTTTATGAAGTGATGTCACAATGACTCAGCGCTTGCGCCGATTTCCTCCGGAACAGCCTGATGTCAACAATCAGCTCCGCATAAGGAGATTCCGAACGTTTCGCGCCGGTTTCGGAAAACCGTGAGTCGGGTCGGGTCGAGGCCCGGCACTGCACTCCGCGCGGCGGCGGGGAACGCGCGTGCCGTATCTGAAGCCGGTGGGACGAACGGTTCTCGAGATACGCGGATTACAAACAAACAAACAGACAGACAGACAGAGATTTGTCGCATTTATAGATAGATATATATATATATATACAGTGTTATTATTTTATAAACAAACTCAAAACTCAAATGATATGCCATATTGTTGGCCATGTGTGCTTGTTGGCACCCACAGCACCCACTGAAGCTTTGCTGATGACACCTTCATTCCCTGCCCCCTCTCTCTGTCTATCTGTCAAGCTACTCTATGTCCAAGCAGTGGCGGTCCTGGCAATTCTCGTGCCCTAGATAGAATTGTGCAATGCCCACCAAAAACATTCATTACTGCTGCCTTAATACCATCTTTTTATCATCTTATCCAGGGGTGGAGCTTGCCTTTCCAGCATATGGGAACACGCTATTGAAATCAAACGGTATACTCAACAACCATGATATAAGCATAGGGATAAACGATTACTATTACACAATAGGAAAATAGTCCTGCCACTTGTAAAATGGTGAAATGTCATTTATTTCTACAGGAAATGGGGAGAGAGAGAAGGGGAGTGACACGCAGCAAAGGTTGTCGGGATCGGTAGTCGAACCCTGTCAGGCTACATCATGGCTAGGTGCCCGGACCACCACCCTAGTCCGGGCCCACATAATACAACACCCATACCCATGGTACACTTAGCAGAGAAGTAGATAATTATAAACGGACTAAATTGCGTATTTTAAAAGGGCTGACACACTTTTGTATCTACATTTCTTTATTCTTCGTTTGAATTTGTATTGCATTAATATGTACTATTCATTTAAGATGAATTTGGACTATATTTTTTCATGATTTAGCAGTTTTTACAATATTTATATTCCTTCTATTCAATGTTTAATAGATGATTTAGCCTAATTGTTTTGGCTTCATATTTAATGACCATTCCTAATTTATTGGTTGCTACTGGATAAACATGAAATGTACATCATGTACTGTATCAATGTCCTACAGTTTACATTTTGTTTGTATCTGTGTTCCTTGGGGTCAATTTGACCCCAGGCTCTTATAATAGCTGCATAAAACATAATCGTGTTTAGATTTTACACACTTTAGTTTTTTTGTTGTGGTTTGATGATATTGAAGTCAGTATAACATGCAATTCTTTTAATATCTTTCCATCTTGTGCACTTCTGACTGTTTTCTATTGCTGTTTTTGTTACTTGCATAAACTTTGACACCATCAACACATTTGACGGCCCATTTTATTTCTTCACATTCATCGATCAATTCTCACCACACTTCTGCCATTGTCCATTTACGGTGATTTCTTTTTTTGAGACATGTCGACCCTATTTTTCCTCCAGGATGCGCTATTTGGGGATTTAGTAAGGTGTAAGGGACGTTCCCGTGGGCTGAGTTGCTATCACCGCCACCAGCCTTATCCCTAAAACACCTGCGCTACCCGTTAAATTATGTATAACTGACTGCTTAAACCTGCTCTATTCACCTAATGAAGTTATTGGGCTTTTTTTTATGTGAAGATTAGGCCTGTTAAATCCATCATTGCTGCTAGTCAAGATGAAACAACTGAGTTTCTCGAAGTGCATATAACAGAAATATCAACTACTGTAGCTATAATTAGTACATTTTCCATTTTTGGTTAATTATCTAATGTTCAAAGTGCTTTAAAACGGAGTGAAAACATTCATGATGGCACTTTTCTCTCACTTCAATGTTTTCAATTGCATATTCCTGGTGGACAGGGTCAGGGTTTAGATGCCATAAGCCCAGGAGGCACACTCACTGTAGTTTAGAGAGAGGAGAGCCACACACCCATTTTCAATAATATGCCAATGGCATGCTCAGTACTACATTTATCAGTTCATCATGCTGACTGGGCCTCCTGTAGGCCACAATATAAATAGGGACAGATATAGAAGAGATCTGAGAGAAGCATAGACCAGCAGTGCACAGCTTGTTAAGTCAGGGCTACAAACCATACGGTATGTAGTAGCTTCAACAGCATGCGACCACAACATTTACAGAAAATTATCATGAATAAGGAAGTGGCATTAGTCTTCAATTCTGTGCGAGAGAGGGAGGGAAAGAGTTTTGAATGTGTTGAAAGACTCTCAGTCCCCCGCCGTCTGTATAAAATACACTTTTTGGCCAGAAAAGAAAATATTCCCCCGGACAGATTGTTTTTTTCCCCCCCCTTTTATTTTATTTTATTTTTTGGTCTCCAGTGCGCCACCTACAGATCTTGTCAATAGAAAATTTCCATTGACAAGAGCTAACTGTGCACCATAGCCGCGGGAACTAATTCACAGTAGGGGGTGCTGTCATGTTATGCGGTTTTGATCGTGTTTTATTCGGGTTTCCGCAGTCTATTTTTTAGCTAAATGTAACACAATCGGGAACGGCTTTCCCTTTGCATCTCCACATGCACCATCCAGCAAGATATAGTCTGGATTTCTTGGTACCAACAGTCAGACAACAAGTGCCAGTTTCATAAAATCATTCAGTTCCCAGAGCTTTTCAGTTAATCTACTTAGTTACTTTACACCACTGTCTACAACAGCAAGCATGATGGTTCCCAAACTTTTTAGCCCGTGAACCAAGATACATTAGGGTACCCTGTACCAAACAAGTAGTAATGAAAATAGCAGATCTACAAGCTCACAACGAGTCGCTTCGCACTGCGTTGTGACCCATACAATGTGTCCGCCGCATCGGTCCCGACCCCAGTGTTAGGAAACAGCTGGTTCTGGTTAGCCCAAACAGTACATTAGCCAGCACAGCAGCATAGCATAGCATTCATCATTATAAGTATATACCGGTATAACCACGCCTCACCAGTGAGGACGCGACGTCACGCGAGGACTAGCAGAGGGCGATGTTTAATGCCTAGGTTGTGTTGTCTTGGTGTTCTGTTTATATTCCTTTATGCCCGTGTTGTTATATTTCACAGAGTCCAAGACGCACCGTAGTACGCACAGGGAGAAAGTTAAAAGGGAAGTCCTTTGAAAGCTATTTCCTCTCTAAACAGTGACTTTCTTTTTTTTTTTTGTCTATACAATCGATCATTCAACACATGTTTATTTTGAAATTGTACTGGAAATAGAAGTAGCCAATAGCTCCTACTTCACGCCACTGATGTCAGAGCCTCTACTTGCAGAGGGGCAATATTTTTCCCCCAACCCCCCTTTAGGGGGTGCGGTGGGGGGTGCGGTTGGACCTGGGGGAGAGGGTGCGGGCGCACCCCCAGCACCCCTACTTCCCTCGGGTATGCTGTGCACTAACCTCAGTAGTCATAAAGTTCTTTGAGAGGCTTGCAAAAGACTCCTCTCTGCCTGGCAGTAGACATGAAACATTTCTTGAAACTAAATGAAGAAAAGACAAGTACTTCTCGTCATCTAAGCAAACTAGAAATGACAAGTTTATATATCAGTTCGCACTTGTAATTTTCTTTAGCATAATAAAGAATTCTAAATTACAAGTGATTTTTATTCTAGTTTGACATACAAACATGGGCTTCAGAAATCATGAATATTTATTTTCCCATGTAGCCTAAACCCTCTATTGTCAGTAAAAGGAACAGTTTCGTACAGGGGTTCTGATTCTGAAACTGTTTTATCTGGGGGTTTTTTTCACAACCTCATTAATGATTTTATTTTTTATACCAAAAAGTACCAGTATTGAGGGTCATTGGGTCAGATGTTAAATTCCCCATCCGCACCACCTGACAACGGCTCGACAAAAAGATGAGTATCCACATGCACATGGACGGTTGCAGGCCTATGTCTCTGAGCTTCATATCGAGTATTGCAGGGACAATTGTGTTGAAGGCTGAGCTGATTTCCACAAACAGCATTCACACATACCTTGTAACTCCCTCTCGCTTCCAAGTGATTGAGGGCGGTGTGGAGAGCCATGGCCACTGCGTCATCTATTTTTCCGTTATGCAGACTGCCATGGATTCAGTGTAGCAGGTAGCACCGAGCAGATATAAATATCATCTCTTACCAACCTCTCAAAACACTTGCTTACGATTGGTGTTAGGTTAGGTCTCCAGTCATTGTGGCATGGTGTGTTAGCACGCTTGGGGACTGGTACTATGGTGGACATTTAGAAGACTGCAGGGACCTCAGCTTTGGAGAGGGAAAGGTTGAAGATATCTCCAAACACACCAGCCAGCTAACCTCAATTTCCAATCTAACACAGACATGGACCACGGTTGCATTTCTTCACCTAAACAACCAAAATAACTATTTTTAGACCACCAAGTTGCTGAAAAGCTGACACACTTTAATCTGTTGCCACTACTGCAATGTATATTTTACTGGTCTATATATTGATATATTGATTGGTCGGTGCCTATATGGCATCTGGGCGAACCAGTATAGTGCTGCCCTTTGGCCGCGCACAGCACAGCTGGAACAATACAGGTTTTTCACAGGAAATTATTCATTTTTAAAGTAAAAAAAAAAAGAAAACGGTTAAAAGCGGTTCTACACGGTGGCAGAACCACTTAATATTATAGGGTTTACTCCACTGTGGAGTAGAAGTAAATGTATTGGAAATAGGGCATACTCACGTAAAGTAGCCTACAAATACCTTGAAAGTACAGTACTTCAGTAATCTACTTACTGTACTTAGTTACTTTACACCAGTGGTTCTCAACCTCTGGGTCGGGACCCCGACCCCCAGGGGGGTCCCCGAAATTATTTTGGGGGGACCCAGGATAAATAAAACCCTTCTCATATTTACAAATGTAACAGCAATGCAAATACACTAAGTATTAATTGTATTAGCTGCAGCTGTGTTTACCCTGTTATGACACATCTGTTAAATGGAAACCATCATGAGAGTGGCAGATTGGGACGGCCAAAGCTGAATAGTTAGGGAGCCCGCCTGGGGAACCAGAGCCCCTGGTTGTCCCAGGTTCGATTCCAGGCCAGCAATGTCAATGTGTGTCCCTGAGCAAGTCTCTTAACCCCTAATTGCTCGCACGCTCCTTGGGCAGCGAAGCAGCTGGGTTGGGCTGAAAATACAGAATTTCCCTTGCGGGAGGTGTAGGTATTACTATTTTCTTTAGGACATGTTTATTTTCGGAACGTATTTACTAGTGCAAGAAAATAACTTATATTTGTGGAACTCCCATTTCATTCTGTGTTGCAGACAGCTTGAGTGGGCATCCAAACATGAATAGAATTTGTGAGAAGCCATTTGTGTTGTGGACGTATGTCTTTACAGAATTTATCTCTCGTATTGTTTGTTAGTAAATAAGTGAAAAGTAACATGACAGGCCCTATTTGGGGGAAGGAGGATTGGCATGAGGCATGAAGTAAACGTGTGAATTGACAATTTTCTGAGGCAAAGAGGCACATTTCTTCTCCACCAGCTCGTGTTTGGTATTTTGGGCACTCACCATGCGCCTGTGGAGAGGGGGTGTGTTGTTTGCAAACGAGCAGCGCAATCGATCCAGTCCAACCCACCGTATCATTTCACTGTGGTACTAGTTGGCCTGTTTCCCTCAAAATAGCACCTGACTGCTGAATGAACAATAGACAACAGACATACGGTAACAAGCAAAATCAACATTTGATCTTTATCTCTCTCCCTCACTTTCACTCCTGTGCCTTCTTTCTTTTTCCTATAGCCTACTCACTCTTGCCTTCTTTTTTCCAAGTCCAAAGGCTATAGTTTGACATAAGGTTTCAAACAAGGTTTCTATGCTTCTTGTCTTCTCTCTTCATCTTTCCTCAGCTCAGGTCAGACCTTGCAGGCAGTAAGGGGCAGACCTCGAGAACAGTGAATGACGTTGATTGGATTTATTGTCTTGGGAGATCACTACCAGATCACAGACTCAGACTCACTGACAGTCATTTCAGGGCAGATTGACTCTGGTATTTGGGGTCCCTAATTGGGATGCCCAACTCAATCATGACTTTAATGAGGCAGGATGAATGTCAGGGGGAGAAGCGGATATTGCTCCCTTACCTTGGACACCCTGGCTTTAGAGAGCAGACTCTCCAACATCCAGAGGGCTTGGTGGGTTAAGTCATGTTCAAATATGGCTCAACACTGGCTATCAGGATCACTTAATGGGTGGCTGCACATTCACCAATCAATTCTGATATCACTTAAAGGGCCAACTTCACAGAATCTGCCCCCAAATCACGTTTTAATGAAGTTATTTATTTATTTTATTTTATTTATTTATTTATTTTTTTGCTTTGTATATTTTGAACATGATTTCTCCCCTCCGTACATTGTAGCAATTCATAATGTAATAACGGCTCATAATGTAATAAGGGCTCATAATGTAATATGAAAAATGTAATAAAAACTCATAATGTAATAATCAGCTCATAATGTTATAAAAAAATGAGTGCATAACGTAATAATGGATTTTTCAATAATGTAATAATGTAATAATGTGTTACATTAAGAACCTCCACATAGGAGGCTCATAATGTAATAAAACTTCATAATGTAATAATGTATTTTTTATTACATTATGAGCTGATTATTACATTATGAGCTTTTATTACATTTGAATTATTACATTATGCGCTTGTTTTTATTACATTATGAGCTGATTATTACATTATGAGTTTTTATTACATGTTTTTATTACATTATGAGCCCTCATTACATTATGAGTTGCTACACACCTTGCCAACTTTGTTGATGAAGAATGGAGCAACTATCTGCTAAACATGCAGCAAATTAATACATATGGGGATCATTTAGCTGTACAAAGAGCATCCACAATGTTCAACATACAGTTCGTGATTGTATCGGCACTGGGTGTTGATGCAACATCGATAATATCCCCATGTGGTCACTATGACAGTCTGCCATAGCTAGTTCCGGGCCACTTTGCCGAAGGTCATGGGGATCATTATGTAAGCCTTGATGGACCAGTCACACACTTGATTCAAAGAGTCCAGGAAGCAGAGGATGGCGCACACTTCGATATGTCCCTCACTTTGGCCCTAAGTCTAGCCTTCAGCCCTGACTCGGTACCTCACTCTGGCCCTGACTCGGTCCCTCACTCTGAGTCTGGCCCTAAATCTGGCCCTCACTCTCGCCGTAAGGCCCTCACTCTGGCCCTGACCCGGTACCTCACTCTGGCCCTAAGTCTGGACAGATCGAAGTGGTGCGCTCTTTGAATCAAGTGTGTGACTGGTCCATCAAGGCTTACATAATGGTCCCCATGACCTTCGGCAGGGGTTGACACTAAGGTCTAATAGGCACTTGCCCGTCGGGCAAGTACAGGTCATGTTCTACTTACCCAAAGGTCATGTACACTTGCGCAACACTCGTCCATTATAAAATGATAGGTAAGATTTTAATTACCACTCAATTTAACTCCATAACAATTTTTAATCATACCTCAATACCTCCAAATCCAAATACCTAGGTAGTTATGATTGCTATGGTTTCACACTTTGTAATTTTATATATTTTTTTATGGCCACGTTCAGGTGTTTAGACAGATATCTCGTGTCGTGTTTATAGACGGTCGTGTCCCCTCTCAAATGAGCACTTGCCCGGTCGGGCAAACCTGAAAGCAAACTTCACCTGCCCCAAAGTTTTATTTACCGGGGGCAGGTGGGCAAGCCTATGCCTGTTCGGCAAATAGTGGGAGAAATATGTGAAAAAGGTGTTCACTTCCGGCAGAAAGCTTGAAAATTTGCACATAGGGGTATTTTTGTGCGCTGAATTCAAAAATGTACGGTCCCAAGCACTTTTCTCAAATTCACTTTTCTCTAATTCACTTACCATACAGGGAAAAAAGACCCCCCAAAAATCTTCTTTAAGTAGGGGTCTATCTAGGGGGTTTTCAAGATTCTGAATCCATTCCAAGCATTTGTTTTGCACAAAAAACATTCCTTGGGCAAGAAATGGACCTTATGGTTTAGTGATAAGTCATCACTTTTACAGTTCTGTAGGGTCCATTTTTAGTATATTAGAGCCACCAGATCCCATGGGAAAAGTGCTTGGGACCGTCAATTTTTTAATTCGGCGCACAAAATACCCCTAGGTGCAAATTTTCACGCTTTCTGCCGGAAGTGAACACATTAGCCTATTTTTGTTACATATTTCTCCCACTAAAAGTGGCCCAGAACTAGCAATGGCAGACTGTCGTCATACTGACCACATGGGGATATTATCGATGTTGCATCAACACCCAAAGTCGATACAATCACAAACTGTATGTTGAAAATTGTGGATGCTCTTTGTACAGTTAAATGATCCCCATATATATTCATTTGCTGCATGTTTAGCAGATAGTTGCTCCATTCTTTTTTTTTTTTTTAAGATTTGTTTTTGGGCTTTTTTATGCCTTTATTTGATAGGACAGTAGACTGACAGGAAATGGGGAGAGAGATGGGGAATGACATGTGGCAAAGGTCGTCCGAATCGGGAATCGAACCGGTGACGCCAGCAGGCATCATAGCCTAGTATGTGGTATGCGCCTTGACCACCAGGCCAGCGGGCGCTCCCAGTTGCTCCATTCTTCATCAACAAAGTTGGCAGGGTGTGTAGCAACTCATAATGTAATAGGGGCTTATAATGTAATAAAAACATGTAATAAAAACTCATAATGTAATAATCAGCTCATAATGTAATAAAAAAACAAGCACATAATGTAATAATTAAAATGTAATAAAAGCTCATAATGTAATAATCAGCTCATAATGTAATAAAAATACGTTATTACATTATGAAGTTTTATTACATTATGAGCCTCCTATGTGGAAGTTCTTAATCAATGTAACACATATTACATTATTACATTATTGAAAAATCCATTATTACGTTATGCGCTTGTTTTTTTATTACATTATGAGCTGATTATTACATTATGAGTTTTTATTACATTTTTCTTATTACATTATGAGCCGTTATTACATTATGAGCCGTTATTACATTATGAGTTGCTACAACATCACAGAGGGAACTGCTCTTCCTGGACAACAATGAACAGTCCATATTTCCTGTATTTCCAGTCAGACAAGCCCCTCCAGCTGATGTCAATCATCTTGTTAAGACAATTACCTTATCAGCACCTCCACAGTAAAGGGCACATAACACTTATCTAACATAAACACTATCTAACAGCACTAATATTTGCAGACACAATACAAATAATGACCTAATTGCAACCGAAGGTGTTAGTATAGTTAATTAACAAATGCATAATGATGAAACAAAGAAAAAACAAACAAAACCATAACTAACAAAAGACGAGTACAATGCAGAATGTTTTTTCTCCTGGTTGTATGTTAATTAATTTGTCTGTCAAGTTATACAATATTTTTTTTTTAGCACAAGTAGGTCGGGAATGGCGTATTGTCAGTATCAACCAGTAGCAAACGGGAGTCTGTCCCTGTTACTACGCGCAAGATGGAGGTGCTGAGGTGGAACACCACACCTACCATCAGCTCCCAGTTATTCGCACGACTTGCCGCACCCAACCCATGACCTTGTGGTCCAAAGGTGAGAGCTCTACCGACTGAGCTACTCGAACACAAATATTAATTGATGATAATATGTTTAGCGCGATATTATCTAAAAAGTTATTTTAATTTGAACATGCCCTCTTTTGACAAATACGCATGGATTTTAAACAAATATTTTTCTCTGTTTGCTGACTACTTGGTACAGTCTGACAAGGTACAGTAATTGACATCCTTAACAAGGTGATTGACATCAGCTTGAAGGGCTGGTCTGACTGAAACAACAGAAAACATGGGCTGTAGACACTAGACAGTAGTCCAATGCATTCCAGGAAGAACATCATGTTTATTATGTCCTCAGCGTAAAACTGGATTTCTTTTGCAATATCCCATTAATTTATTCATGCTAATCGAGGGTTTGTAGTGTTGTGTGGTTTAACAATTTCAGTAAGGAAACAGGAGGGCTGGGGGGAGGTATTAGCATTCCCCAGTCTTATTTGTGAGTGGCCACGCGTTCGCAGATTGTACAGGGAGAAGAGAGGGCCGCTTTAATGGTTTTAATGAACATTTTGATCCTGACAGTTATGCTGATCCACCCCTCTGTGATTCTCATTTGTTTCCCGCCTCTTGGTATTTTCCATCTTTCTCAGTTTTTCTCCTTCTCCCACTTCCACTTCCAATTGCCTGGCTCCGAACTGCTGTTGCGCAGGCATGCTATAATAAGGTTTACATCTCAAGCAAGAATCCTGTTTACAATGTATCTGTGTGATCTTTTAATTTACAGTGTGTCTGTGTGTACTTCTGTGATACACCTTACTGAACATTTTATGTACAGTATGTGTTGTAGCAACTTGCTCATTAAAATGATATACAGTGGAGAAAACCCATCCTCATTAATACATAGACTAATGAACAGGAGCAGCATCACCTCCGCAGGGCTACAGTGTTTTGATCAGAAAAACACATGAACAACTATGTTTTAAATTGTGTAATTAATAGGGAAATTATATATTTTTAAAACACTCAATTAATATGTGTGTGTGTGTGTGTGTGTGTGTGTGTGTGTGTGTGTGTGTGTGTGTGTGTGTGTGTGTGTGTGTGTGTGTGTGTGTGTGTGTGTGTGTGTTGTTTACATTGTGGCTCTGCGGGGCCGTGTGTCACTAAATGTCTATACATTTTGAACAATTTTACTTGAATCTTATACAGTAATGGAGATCAGTGCATGGGGCTCTGATCAGGCTGAAACAATGCACACATTTAAATTTGGAGTCATACGTCATAGATACATGACTGACAGACATAGATCAGTCTGAGATCCATATTGAAGCCACGCCGCTCCCAAGTGGATCTGGAAATCCACGTGATTTGATTTGTAGGCTGTAATTTTGTGTAAAAGTGTGGTGTTTGTACATACTTATATAAGACCATGGTGGCATTAGACATGTTTACCTCACTCATAATACACACACTTGGGGAAATTCATTTTATGGATTAATAAATACCCCATCATCACTATCCTACGTCGGTGACTCAGAGCGGCTATAGATTGCATCCACCACTGTTCAGTTGGTAAGACTTATTTGGCTGGGGTGCCCGCTGGCCTACTGGTCCGGGTGTGTACCACATGGGCTTTGTGTAGCCTGGCGGCGTCACCGGTTCGATTCTAGGACCTGGCGACCTTGGCCGTGTGTCTCTCCCCATTTCCTGTCGGTCTATCCTACCCAGTAAAGGCTAAAATATATATATATATTTGGCTCAGATATACAGTAGTCAGTATTATAAATGACTACCACAGTGGTTTTCAACCCTTTTCATATCAAGGTCCATTATTTATTCGGCATTCTCAGAACCAAACATTTTGTTATAGTATTAGATAAGCGCCAAATGAAACCAAATGGACCTGTCCAGGTCCATTTGTTTTCGCCCCACGCCTCCTCCTCGCAGGCGGTTGGTGCAGGGCGGGCGGTCGTGTTCATGCGGTGCGTGAGTGGTCCCCCCTCGGGGGGTCCGGGACTGTGCCAGCTCAGCCCGCCTGGGGAAGACCGTCGATCAGGGAGGGCGAACACCGGGCCGACGGCGACTGTGCGTGGGGACTGCCCATAAGGTGAACTACAAAAGGAGCACTCCGGTCCCAATCTCACTGTACCTCAAAAACACTGTAGCATAAATCCCCGACAAAATATAACATTGATGAATCTGACCACTAATGTAGGAATTGTCGGAAATGCCGGTGACTTAAAAATATGGGCATAATATGGCCCTAAAGTGCTTCATGAATCGGGCCCATTGTGTTTAGCTACTCATACACATTTTGCCGGCATCTCTGCAAGGGTTTAACCAAAGAAGTTATACATAACCGATATACATTATTTAATGGCATGAGCTACAGCCAACTACTTTATGTTTGTGAGTCATTTAACCACCTAAAAACAGACCTGAGTTGTAGAATTTCTTGGACCGCTTTTCCCCTCTACAAGACACCAAATTTCCTCCAAATAGACGATTGACACGCTCACAACACATTGCACATGTTGTGAGCTTGTAGATCTGCTATTTTTGGCTAATGTTCACCTGGGGTTCATGTGTCAAGGTTTAATGTGAAACAGTTTCACATACATTAAACTGTATGACGCAGTGTATGGGTTAAAACTTGAAGAACACACCGTTTGCACTGTATAGAGTTTGTTTTTTAACCACGTAAACCCCAGTAGGCCTATCCGTATTCTGGGGAGAACTTTTGCAAAAATAAATGCAGATTACAATCATACAATGCAGTGTCGACACATTGTAAATCTGCTATTTTTTTGCGAATATATTTAATGTGGAGGGAAAACAGACTCCACAATGTAAGGGTTTAAGTGGTTACGGTGCAACACACTTAAGTTTAATGATATGCTGCATGGAACGACAATCAAGGGAAACAAATGACCCTGCATTTGATCATTAAAGTCCATTGCAATGACTTAAAAATACACTCTGCATTACTGTAATGTATGTGAGCTTTCTTGAAGTTACAACTTACTCCAATGTAATAATACTATTGATTACGCACAGCTGGGTGTGTAAATTACATGAAACACTATGAACTAGCATTCAGAACAGGCAGGAGATTAGAAGGCTTGGGAGTTTTAACCACAAACTACAAATCTCTTTTTCAGAGCTTCTACACTACACATTAGTTCCAATCAATAGATTTCATTATCTGTAAAGTATATAATTGCATCATGAATGGTTTGGGTATTTGGTTTGAGATCCAGACATCTCCCTCTCTCCCAATTTATCTCTCTTCATTCTGCAATGAGCATTCAAAGTGCTGGTAGTAGCCTTTTAATATATATCTTTTTAATCAATATACAATTTCACCAACTTTATGTTTATAATTGCATCAAGAACAATGCATCATGTGTTGTGCATTGAGATCCATTTTCAATTCCTCGTAATTTCTGTGTGTGTGTGTGTGTGTGTGTGTGTGTGTGTGTGTGTGTGTGTGTGTGTGTGTGTGTGTGTGTGTGTGTGTGTGTGTGTGTGTGTGTGTGTGTGTCTAGCTGCAATGAAAAGTAGGCTATACTATTGTAAGCTGCTATGATTCCATCTTCAGTCTGAGAATATGTCACATACAGTACGTGTTAAGCCATATAGTAGGATTTTTATTGTTGTTATAATTTATTTGACTCTTTATTGAGGAGCGCTACATTTTTATGTAGTTACAATATTGCCATAACAAACACACGCAACACCCACGTTCTCCATTCTCCTCCATCAGGGACGTGCAGAGAATGTTAGAGAGGCAGGGGCTAACATTTCTAAAAGGGCCTTTTGGTGAAAATATAGAAAATAGCAGACCTCCAAGCTCACAGCGCGTCGCACTAAGGCGCGCTGTGAGCTTGGAGGTCGGCTATTTTCGGTGCTTGATAGCACACTGAACTAAGCATAATCAAGTCAGTACTGGACATGTGTTGTAAGTAACGGCATGGATTTCTACACAGAGAGGGCAATTCTTTCAACATAAGATGCTGCATTCAAGTTCAGGAGAGTTTAGACAAGGCGATTCTCTTGAATGCTGCCTTCTGGTATGGCATGGAAAGAGGGCATTTGCATTTCTTTCACCATAGTAAAAACTGCATTCATGGTCTAAAGAAGGCACTTTTTACAGATGGATAAAAGGGCAGGGGGCTCAAGTCATGTCAATGTGTGCACGTGCCGGTCCTCCATTCTTCTTCTATCCTCCTAACTATCTGCAGCAGAGAGTGCCTATATAGAGGAAGTGTGTTAGTGAGTCTCTGCACTCAGCATTGTGGTGGAGAGCCAATGCATACACAACAACGGCTCTCCCGGGACGGAGTTAACAATGCAAATGGGACTGGAGTGGAACTGCATCACGCCTTAAGTGCATCTACTCCGCATCGCCACTGCCTTAAGGATGTATAGATAGACCAGGAGGCTGTAGAGAACGGACCAATGAAGTGTGCGCGCGCGGGCGCACGTGTGTGTGTGTGTGTGTGTGTGTGTGTGTGTGTGTGTGTGTGTGTGTGTGTGTGTGTGTGTGTGTGTGTGTGTGTGTGTGTGTGTGTGTGTGTGTGTGTGTGTGTGTGTGTGCGTGCGTGTGTGTGCGTGCGTGCGTGCGTATGCTCATACGCGCGCGTGTGTACCGGTATGTATTGAATAATGTGAAACTGGTACAATTTATATCGTCATTGTCGGGTAGAAACCTTGTATCTCCAAGTTTCAAATTTGTATGTTCTTTCGCAAAGTAAAGCCCTGCTTCATCATACAAGGCCGTCGCACAAAAGTAGTGAAAACAGCAGATCTACAAGCACACAACGCCTCGCGTGCGAGGCGTTGTGTGCTTGTAGATCGGCTGTTTTCACTAGTTTAAATCATTTTTTAAATTATAAATGCAAACCGAACGGTTTTGGACATACAATGTTTTCACCCGACAACGACGATATGTACCGTATGTGTGGCACGTGTATTGGTCATAATTACAGTACGTGACGGTGTTTCAGCATATATTATTACGATTTTTGCAACCGCTTTTAAAAATAAGCAGAGAGCACTTGAATAACATTAAAAACCCATCCCTCCATTACCCCCCTTTTTTTTGGTGAGTCGGTATTACGTTCCTGACTCAGAGTAGTAGACGTACATTTGTAATGTGGATTTTTGATTTGTGGCCTGAGGCGATGGATTTTATATGCATGCCTGGTTGCTGATTATTATGGAATAATCACTCCATTACAAGAACATGTCTCCAAGGCACCGTGTGTGTGTGTGTGTGTGTGTAGCGTGTTTCCTGAAAATAAACATGTTTTATCAAAGCAATAGTTGTTTCATCAGGAATAAAATATTAGTTTATTCCCTGCATTGGACAAAAAAAATGAAATAAAATGAAAAATAAAGAAAACAAATTCTATAAATTAGGAGGGCCGAACAGTGGAAATACCCACGATTTAAAATTCATGACATTGTTTGCATATTTGGTGCAGACATATTTGGTGGCTATAATCCCTCTACATTCCTATTGCACCCTGTGTAAAAGATTGATTAATGACAAAATAAATAAGAAATGGCTAACATTATGCAAATTGGACCAGTGTGATGAGCTACCCCCGAACAATAACAATGAAACTCTCATATTAACATCCTAACGACAGGCTTGGCACTTACGAGCACCTTTTACTGCTGTTCCAACCTAAAAGACATCTATTTACCTATTCCCTTTTATCAGGCCTCCTGTAAACAGTGTCCTAATGTATTTTATTATTTCCCCCGAGAGACGTAAATAGACCTATAGGAAGGAAATTGGATCAAACCATGTACATATTTTTTTTATTTACACCAGAGAAAAGCTGCGTATATTATCCTCCCGAAGCGCAAACTACAAAATGTATGTAACCGATTCCAAAGGCAGCGTGCATTGCTTGCAGGTGTCCTACAGGAATACCAATGCATATGTAAACTTCTGCTAACCTGCCAGTATACAGCGATGGTGCCGTTTGCCAGAGCACACAGCATATCGTCACTGTCGGGCAGAAACCTCGTATCTCCAAGTTTCAAGTTTGTAAGTTTTTTCACCAAGCAAAGCCCTGCTTCATCATACAAGGCTGTCGAACAAAAGTAGTGAAAACAGCCGATCTACAAGCACACAACGCCTCGCACCGCGGTACTTGTAGATCTGTTGTTTTCACTCGTTTAGTTCATTTTAAAATGATAAATACAAAACGAACGGTCTTGGACATACAAGGTTTCCACCCGACAACGATGTTATGCTCCGTTTTTTATCATACATTTCTTATTTACATTCGCACAGGATGCGTGCCTGCTGTGAAACACTTCATCGGTTTAAGGCGCACTGTGATTTGTTCCACAATGCCTTCTGTAGCATTTCAATCTGGGCCCTTTGACAGTTTCCATTTGCGAAAGCCTGGTTTTCCTATATGACAATGTTTGCCTCAGACCTCATCTTAGAATCAAGGAATACTGATAGTGGGATGCTCTTCAAACCACTTTGTATTTTTACGAGGATGGTTACTTGTCGAGAAAAAAAGAGGAGCCATGAATACCTGATGATTGGAGATGCAGGCTTGTAGCCTTGTGTCATAGAATCGATAGTGAGGACAGTGAAGGGAAAACACTCAGACTCCTGGATATGCACAGCCCCCAAGGCATTAATAAGCATTATGGATATTAGCACTGCCAGTAATGTGCCAACTAAAATCCTTAATGTTAGTTTAAGTCTGAGGATTGAACAAATGTAACCAAATGGAGCCATACTGTATGTACTGTATGGTTAATTTACAGTAGCCCAATAATGTTATACTGGCTAGGATTAAGGTTCAAGGTATCAATAGCGACTTTAAGCAATGGACGCTACAGCAGACGACGACGGTAACTGGAAAAGATCAACGCTCGATGTACAAACCCTCCGCCATCGCAGCCGTCTCTACAACGCCAGAAGCTCCCTTTCCACGTTGTGGCGAGAACGTCTGCTGCGTAGACGCGTCACTAATTGTCTCTGTTGTGCCACACGTTCCTAGTCCCTCCCCTGCACGCCATATAAGGGCAAGGGTGTCTCCCTCAGCCAGCAGCCAGTGCAGGTGTGACTGGTCCCAATCAGCCCAGCTGCTCCACGTCACCATCATCTGAGGCTGCCCTACATAAACCGCTGAGAGCCGGTGCCTGCGGTCAGTATAGACTGCTGTTAGAAGACAGTTAATCTAGTGTTCCTGAGTGTTAACTAAAGCTAACCTTGTGTACCATGCTAATACTGTGTTCTGCTCTCTTCCAGGCTCCCTCCAATCCAAACCCAGGGTCTCCACGCACGCTCCTCCGTCCACTCTACAAACGCTCCCTGGATTTCCTAACGCCTCTCCCAGGATATCCTCCCGCAACCCGTAACGTAGAGGAATAAAACTATTTTCAACTTGACTTTCTTGACTCTGTTGTCTTTGTCTTTGGGGTCCCCGGCACATTTAGCTCACAACGTTAGTCGAGCCTAACAGTCTCCCCCGTACAATACTGCTCTAATACTCTTTTGCAGGAAGTGAAACTGTTTTGTTACAAAATTTCAATCCATTACCCAGGTTTAGTATATGCATTGTCTCAATATGTCTAGGATCTTTAGCATTATGAGTTGATGTGTATTATCAATTTAGACATTTAGCAGACGTTCCAGAGCCATTTACAATATGCAAGGTAAACAAGGTAATGCATCAAATGCATAGAAATAATCTAGGATCAAGTAGGCTAAATCAGACCTATCAGTCTAAAAACAGTATTATGTAAAAAATAAAGATAAATCTGTAGGCCTACTTTGAAACTATACAAACTAGGCTAATAGGATACCTGGTTAACAAATGCACCTGGCATCTGTCTACATAACATGCTAGCTAAATTACATTTTAACCTTTACATAAGCCTGCAAAGTCTTCTAGGCTAGGTCAACATGCTACGGCAAGTGCTATTGCTAAAATGTCGTCTGAAGAGGCGAGTGTTCAGATTACGACGGACGATTGGGAATGAGCCTGCAGTCCTAAGTGCAACGGGGAGTTTGTTCCACAGTTTGGGAGCCAGAAGGAAGAAGAGTCTGGGACGTGTGGAGCGTTGTCCCGGATGTTTTCGGGGAGGTTCTGATGGCTTCCCTGAATCCCTGTGTTAGCTGATTGGGGCTGAATCAGGCTTTGAAGATATGAGGGTACCTGGTTCCTGTGTTATTGCTGTGCCAAAGTTATTTATGCTACGATGCCTTGTATCCCTATACTCAAGCATTGGCTCGCCATTTCCAAGGTGCTTGAGTACTTTCCCATTCTCCCATAGCTTTGCTGCTTCTGTTCTGCTGCCAGGACAGCATACTGCTGCCGGCGTCTCTCCTTTGCTTCTTGAATAACTCCTCTCTGTTGGAGTCTCTGTAGTCGTTGTTGTTTTGCTCCTGTTCGAGTGGGCAGGTATAAACTTAACTAACTAAACAACAATAGTTGGGAAAATGGTTCTTTATTATGCTCTGTGTGTCTGATTAATGCACAGATTCACTCGTCTGCAGCCCAGGGGCCCGAGGCTCTAGGGGGCCCGTCAGCCTGCAAGCGCCAATCAATCATGCTTTTTTTTGTTGGGTGCACTGCAAACAGTCTATTCATCCATCCTGTGCCTGTGGCTGTACGTGTGTGTGTGTGTGTGTGTGTGTGTGTGTGTGTGTGTGTGTGTGTGTGTGTGTGTGTGTGTGTGTGTGTGTGTGTGTGTGTGTGTGTGTGTGTGTGTGTGTGTGTGTGTGTGTGTGTGTGTGTGTGTGTGTGTGTGTGTGTGTGTGTGTGTGTGTGTGTGTGTGTGTGTGTGTGTGTGTGTGTGTGTGTGTGTGTGTGTGTGTGTGTGTGTGTGTGTGTGTGTGTGTGTGTGTGTGTGTGTGTGCGCAAATTTCTTGTGCATGCTGCCAGTGGTGTGTCAACAGCTGACATATCCGGCATAGACCAGCTAACTGTGATTAGGAGATACATATCATCTGAAGGTGCCATTGAGGAGCGCGCTTCTAGGAATTTCTTCCAATTGCCGTGCAGTCACACAGGCACATTTTGGTTTCACACAGTTACAGCATGGAAAGGATGGGCATTGATATTGAAAGCTGCAGATGACAATTCTATGACAATGCTAGTGACATGTTATAAAGGAATGCAATCACACATACATTAATGAAACCCACTCACAGAAATGGCTCCCATGCACAGTCCATACATTACATTGGAGTGAGCTAACCGCTGCCTGGAGACCAAAAAGGTCTTTTCATTTATTTTGTCCCTTCATATTCCTTCTCACCATTGCGGTGGCACACACAGACAAATACATGTCTGCCTAATGAAGGTTGTTGTTATAGAGACATAGGTCCCTCCCTTTATTATGAATACATCATCCAGACACTATGGCTAGGGCTGTCACAATCATGAGATTTCACTTGCTGATTAATTGTCATGCAATCTAATCATGTCATTGTCATGATTAATTGTCAGGGTTAATAATTGTGAGTATTCTTCAACATGGAAACAATTATGACTATCATGTCAAATAATTAAGACTAGGCCATTATTATGCAATAATTTCAAGCCTATCCATGGCTTAAGTGAATACGATACCCAAAACCTGTCAACACATGACGAGGCATCAGCGATTTGACATAATTGAATTGTTTGGAAACATTTTGGTGCTCTGTGCTATACAGCAGCATAAAAACGTAAAATGTACAAGATGGTGCTCTTGACCTCTATCGTTATTGCAGACTTCTCAGCTAGAAAGAAGCGCTTCTGAGTGACAGGATTAATAAATCATACCACCAGTGTTGATTGTTGTGTGCGATGCAACAAGGGATGTTGCAATGGCTATGCTGCCTGTGCGTTCTTTTTCTTTGATTGTTGTTATCTATTTGTTTGCAAAATGGCGTATTGGAGCCTATAGACTGCCTTTGCGTGGCTGGAATAAAGGGTTGTCTAGGGCAGTGTTCTCAACCTGTGGGCCGGGCCCCTAGGGGGGTCGCCAAATTATTTTGAGGGGTCTCCAGATGATAAATGTAATGTGCAACATTGTTTTCTCTCTTAACAGCATAAAGGTTTAAGTATATGGAGGGTATCTGCACATTTCTAAAGTGACAATTTAAGGACTTGTTATACCTTTTTATACTTTATACCTCTAAAATGACAAATTAAAAATTGGCCAAAATATTAGAGGCAGAAATTGTGAAAATACTACATGCTCATAACGACTCGCAACGTGCATGTGAGCATGTAGATCTGGTATTTTCACAACAGAACCGTGTTATGCAAAATGTAATTCTTAGTGCTCGTAGGGTCCCCAGTTAGGGGCCCCCAGTTAAAATATGATTATTTTGGGGGTCGCAGCCTGAAAAGGTTGAGAACCACTGGTCTAGGGTACTGCTGAAACACTGACATTGCCTAAGGGGTTCGATTTTTGATTCTCGTGGTGATATCCATGTGTTAAATTCACCTACAGCAGCAACACATGTCCTGTTTTCTCTGGGTACCTACGGTGAGGTTTCCTGAGATCTCTGCTTCCCATTGTGTTAATGCAAAAGGTGTTAACTTCTGTCTGTGTTGGGAGTCAGATGGTAGTCTATATGAACCACTATCAATCAGAGATGGCTGAGCGAGGCTGATGGTGTTCCATGCATTTCTCTTCTGTGTTGATTTGTAAGTCTTTGTCTCCTTTTACTACTAACATATAATCACTCATTCTTTCGAACAGGGACGTGCTGGGCCCCTGATTCAGCCCGGGAAAAAAAGTTGTTTTTGTTATATTTGGTCGTTGTCGGGTGGAAACCTTATATGTCCAGAACCGTTTGTTTTGTATTTATCATTTTAAAAATGATTTAAACTAGTGCGAGGTGCGAGGTGTTGTGTGCTTGTAGATCGGCTGTTTTCACTATTTTTGTGCAACGGCCTTGTATGATGAAGCAGGGCTTTGCTTTGCGAAAACATGTATACATTTGAAACCTGGAGATACAAGGTTTCTGCCCAACAGTGACATTTACTCTGTTGGCCGCACAGCCCCCAAAATGGAACGAAGGCCGACATTTTTTTTGTTTTTTTTTCCCTAATGGCCGGCCTGGACCGGCCGGGAATGAACCGGCCGTTCGGGAGTTGTCCCGCTTTTCCCAATGGCCAGCACGTCCCTGCTTCCGAACCCTGAACTGTTGTTTTTGCCTCATCTCATTTGACAGAGTGCCCTCCAGATTTCCAAGACACACCGCCCCTGCTCACACGCCACAGGTGTACCGCTCCACTGCGTTCCCGTGTTCCATAGTGTCTCTGTCACACTAAATCATGTTCATGTGGAAACTTGTCAAGCCTTTTAAGGGTACCCAGCACAGTCCAACTAATTACATCAGAGATAGTCAATTATACTGTATTGGGAAATGCGAGCACACTAATCCCTCAGCCAGGAATCTAATACTCAGCTACGACATAAGCCCATAATACTTATTAAAAAATATATTCTGAACATTGGTCCAATCTGAGCTAATAATAATTAACAGATTGTACTGTAACAGTTGCAACAATAGGCTACAGTATATTTCATATGCAAACAAACACCTTGAACCCTGATAATCACACTATGTAGACTACTAATTAGGTATGGTAATTAGTGATTTTCCATGGAATAGCTCACATTTTATACTTTCTTACACTTTATATTGTTTGTTTCATAATGCATGCATCCTTGTGATCAACCCAAATTATTATTCCTGCGGAGGCGACCAACACTCTCCACTCACTTCCTGCATTCGTCCATTCATGAATTAAAACTTATTTTTTTCTCCCCACTCCACTGCTCTCCTGCCTCTTGTCAAGGCGAGGGCTGCGATGATGAATTGGCCAAGTGTGAGCCGGCGATGGGAACTGCATTGTTCATGGACGATCAAGCTCTGCGTGGAGAAGTCCGGGGCAATGATGTGTTAGCACATCCTCCTGAGATGAGTGGCCCTGATGCCTCTTGACAGGCCTCGTTCCACTGGTGAGAGACAGGAGCGGAGCCTCTCCCCCCAACACATGCTGCAGGCCATTCCCCATCTGGACCCAAATGAGAC
Source organism: Nannobrachium achirus (assembly GCF_963921795.1). Classification (NCBI taxonomy): domain Eukaryota; kingdom Metazoa; phylum Chordata; class Actinopteri; order Myctophiformes; family Myctophidae; genus Nannobrachium; species Nannobrachium achirus. Next base: position 17,818,864 of record NC_137817.1, read on the forward strand.
GAAGGGGAAGAGAGGTTAAAGCTAACAAACAGGAGAGGTATCGTGCGGGGGAAAGAGGGGCGAGCTCTGCCATTTAGAAGTGCTCCCGATGTCAACACTGTAGAGGGGACTGTTGAAGACTTGCGATGGGATGAACATGCATCATTATTTGTGCCAAGCTGGAACAGCCAGGGGCTAGAAATTATGTTTTCAGCCCCCTTGTGTGTGTGTGTGTGTGTGTGCGCGTGCGTGCGTGCTTGCATGCCGCACATGTGTCTTTCCCTAGCTAATCTCACAAACTACTATAGCGCCAGATATCTTGTGCACGCTGCCAGTAGACCAAGGAAGTCAAATCCCACATATTTTGGAGTGGTGCTAACCGCTCCTGCATCTGGCTTTGTCGGTAGGCCCGCCTATGTACAGCATGTACATGTACAGTATGTCCCACACTCGGCTCATTGGTCATGCAAGCTTGGCGGTACTCTTAATGAAATTAACTCACCGCTCAAAAAGCACCGCTCACTTCACACTGGGTGTGATTTTTATTAAAAAAGCGTAAAAGAAGTTAGGTGGTTTGTCCACATTAATCGTCAAAAACCTAACTCCCCATCTGTATTTGGGTAAAGTGATGCTAAAATAAGGACACATTCAAGTTAGTATCTGACAATGTATAAAGTCACCATACCGATTTTGATGAGGCATTATTGTTCTAAAAACATAAAAATCTCCTGAAAAGTTAATATTTTGGACAGCAGAGATGACTATACCTGTTATAGCAATGATGTAAATCATCCGTGGCTGCATTGCCACATTCTCCCTCTTACCCAGCCCTAGGTAGGCCACCCTGCCTGGTAGAGATATGCGGTGGTGCGACTACACAAGTTAAGTTACAAGTTAATCCATGTAGTGATGAAAGTACAGTACCATTATATAGTATGCGTACATAATCAATGTCTAATATAGCCATGCTGGACAAAATGCATTTAAATGCCAATATTAATTAATTCAATCATATACAGTATGTATAATCAATGTTTCTTTTCTTTTTTTGAAGAGGGATCACAGACTATCACTTCATCATGTGCTGCATGTTGTGGATGAGAATATGGCCGTCAATAACGGGCTGGCCAACTCGAAGCATTGAGGCGGTGAAATAAACATTGCTAAATCGTTTTCACTGAAGGGATCCAATAACGCTGATTAATAATTGAGGGATATCAGATTACAGAAAATATAAATCTCCATCAATGATTCAAGATATGAGAGTACTGGATCAAAATCTCATTACTGCCCAACTCTATTGACATAAATCGCTATGTCAAAAACATGAGGGGAGGCTATGCTACAGATGAAGCCCAGTGCTTTATGTATAATATCGTAGCAGTCGGGCAGAAACCTCCAGTGGTGCAAAAAGTATACTTTCGAATAGCCTCGGTATAAAATAGGTCTAAAGTGAATTAATGTATGTTTTCTAATATAATCATTTATATCTGCAAAGTAACTAGTAACTAAAGTTGTCAAATAATCATAGTGGAGTAAAAGTAAAATATTTGGAGGCGAGATGTAGTGGACTAGAAGTAAAAGTACTGGAAATTGGAAATACTCAAGTAAAGTACTAATTCCTCAGAATTGTACTTAAGTACAGTACTTAAAGTTATACCATGTAACTTTTTTTATAAAACAAATCTTAAAATTGTCCTAACTGTTAAATCGCTAAAGTTTTAGAACCCCCACTCTGTTATTTTCAGCTTCTGAAGCCTTCTCTTTATATGTTTTCTATGAGTTGTGAGGGGGGGAGAATTTCCCGGCAAAATGATGTCATCTCCCACATGATACACTACCGGCCAATCACAGCGCCGATCATACACCACCGGCCAATCACAGCGAGTCTTGCTGTCTCTAAAGGAAGTAGCTTCCCTCAGCAACTGTGTTTACATTGGTGAAGGAATCTTGCTTGCTACTCCCTCAATTCTGGTCTAAAAATGATGGGAGACGGCTCTACGGAATCGTATCGGCAAGGCGGTGGTCCGCGGACCCCCGTTCCGGTGCGGCAACTCCGGCCGAAAAAAGCAATACCGCTACTGACCACTAGTTGAGCAGCTTCCACAGTACAGCTTTAAGTAAATGTACGTCGTTACTTTACACCACTGGAAACCTCTCCACATCTCCCCCCCCCCCCCCCCCCCCGTAAGTGAATGCTTCATCATACTACAGCGTCACACAAAAGTAGCAGATCTACAATCTTTGCGCCACGTTTTGAGCTTGCAGATCTGCTACTTTTGCTATTGTTGAATTTGAATCAGAGTTTTGGATATCTAGGTTTCCTCCCGACAGACGATATCAGTGGCGTCAGTTCAGCAAAAGCTAGGGTATGGCAAAGATGGGAGTCCTCATGGATAAGAGGCATTATATTTTGGATAACACGGTTCTATTGTGAAAATATATAGTTTCGTCAGTTTTTTACACAGGTTTCTACGGTTTCTTGTGCTGGATATGGCAGCCTGGAACCTTGTTCAAGTGCAGCTAAACTTGGCATGTTGTTAGTAAACGTGCCACAATTAACAATAATGCATTGCACCTGTGCAGCTGACCTGCGGAACCTGGGAATATACCATTCTGTCAAGATGAGGAGAATAAAAGCGTGGAGAATATAATTATAATACCTTGTTAAAGTAAATGTTGCATTTGTAGTTATTTTATGTAATTTAACAATGTAACAACCAGCACAGTAGACAAACATTCATGGATTTATATTTAAAAGTAACATTTATTTCCCCCCCTGGACCGAGGGCATGGCAGCATGCATACCCCTGCCATACCCAATTGACGCCCCTGCCCCGACAGAGACGATATACCCTCCAATATGTCCAGCGTGATCCCCTTCCTGATCCTTCCGTGTCAAACTGTGCTGATTGTGCTCCGGAGCTCATCAACGCAGACACTGCTCCCACTCCAGCCTCGACTCCTTCTCGCCCACCAATCTATTGAGTTCTTATCAGCTTCCCCGGAGTGTCGGGCATATAGAAAACGAATAGGCCTGCATCAGACAGATCTGCCTCTGTTTGAAGGCCCACTCTCTGTGCCGCCGTCACGCTTCGGCCGTGGAAAGAGATCTATCCATTTCGCCCGGACGTTTTCTTTCTAAATAATTCATGGTTCAGTTCAGTTGGGTTCAGCGGCACAGCAGTGCGGAATGCGACCGGAGCCCTTCGAGCTCAGTCACCATGGCACAACCACCGCTGCTCTGACTTCACTCTCTCTTGCTCTCTCTTGACCTCCTGGCGGTCAGTCTGGTCTGTCTCTTGGAGATTGGTATGGGCAGGTGGGGACAGGGACAGGGTTAGGGGTGGGGGTTGGATTGGCAAGGAGGGATGTGGTTTTAAAATGGGTTGGCTGGGGATGAACTGGTAGGTTATTACTGTCTTTGTGGAGGATTAGTCCATAAAAGCAGGCCCTCACCAGACACAGCTCTCAACTGCCAGGAGGCATGGCCAGAACCCCAGCGAGTGAGATAAAATAATCTCTGTAAAAGAAAGCGAGGGAGAAAGTGCAGATAGAGAGAGAGAGACATAACCACACACCCCTGCATGCTTGACAGCGGGAAAAAAAGCTTTAAATCTTCAATCTGTCCTGATTTCTGTTGTTTCTAAATCCCCCCCTCTCTCTCTCTCTCTCTCTCTCTCAATAAATGGGGAAATGACTCATTTAGGATATAGCATAAGCATGCAATCATCAGCATCAGGTATCCCCTTTAGATGGAGAACTGGTCTCTCTGCCCCACATTTAAGTTGTTTTCTACATGTTTTACTCATTTACTGCCATTAAAAAACAGCGTTTGTCGGGGTTGCCTGCCACAATTGTCTTAATACCTTTTAATGTGGGCGCGTGCGTGTCCATCATGCGCAACGATGTGCACGCCTTTCGCTGTTTGTGAACACTTCAGTGACCATTTCTCAATGGATCTAGGAGGGTTATTAAACACATTTGGCCGGGGTGTATTTTTAAAAAGGGCAGGGAAATCTTTTTTAGAGACCAAAATCCCAAATGGCTGCAATCAGCTATGATTAAAATGATCTTTTCAATGGTTTGACCTACACTACAGTTATAGTCCAGTCATTTTAGGCCAAAATTAGGCTAAACCTCAAACAAATTGCAATAGTAGCAAACTCAACTGATTTTGTATCCTCGATATGTCCTTAGTGAGGGAAAAAAAGTCCCAAGGAATCCCACCAGGGCAAAGTTTTGAAAACGACCTAGCTACCTTCACTTACTATACACTACAATATAAAGGAAAAAATGACTGAAAAAAAATCTGCTTTAAGTGGGATATGAGGGGTCAAACTAGGGGTTTTTAATTATTCTGAATCCATTGCAATCATTTGTTTTGCACGAAAAACATTCCTTGGGCAAGAAATGGCCACTCAAAACGATGAGTCATCAATTTTCACAGTCTTTTGGGGTCCGTTTTTAGCCCAAGGAATGTTTTTCATGCAAAACAAATGCTTGCAATGGATTCAGAATAATTAAAAAACCCTAGTTTGAACCCTCACATCCCACTTAAAGCAGATTTTTTTTCAGTCATTTTTTCCTTTATATTGTAGTGTAGGCTATAGTAAGAGAAGGTAGGTAGGTCGTTTTCAAAACTTTGCCCCGATGGGATTCCTTGGGACTTTTTTTCCCTCACTACTAAGGACATAATGAGGATACAAAATCAGTTGAGTTTGCTACTATTGCAATTTGTTTGAGGGGACTGGACTATTATGAATAAAACTAGTTTTCTGTAACTTTTTGGGTTGAGGAATCCATAATTGATGTTAATTTAATGATTTAACCCGTTTTTAAACTTCTGATACAATATGGCTGACGACTATCAGCTATGAAAGGTCCATTTTTTAACATTGTCATGGAACCTTCATATTAGGCTCTAATGAAAGCTCTGCTGAAGCTAAATAATTACACAGAGGTCATCAAAGGTCAAAAAGGTCACCTTTTGTCTTATACAGTGAGTAGTAGTAGTAGTAGTATAATAGTAGTACATTTTATTTTTTATAAAAAAAACGCAATGGTATTGCCATGGCAACACTCTGTAGGCCCAAATGACGCCTCTGGATTGTATCTTGCTGTTCCATGCAACATTTTTCAGACTCCAAGAAGAGAAGATTTGTGTTAAGAAAAAAAGAATGTTCAAACACTTTTTTGCTAAAATGTTAAAAAATAGCAGATTAATGCCCCAGACGTAGATTGGCGAGAGTCATTAATTGGGCATTTATGCCTGCGACGAAGATGGACGAGAAAGGCATTTTTGGTTATAAAACAACTCAAAAAACATAATTTTTGCCGAAATCATAAAACCGGGGTTTCGTTTGTAACCTATGTTTGCGTCCAGTGCATAGAGTTATAATAAATATAGAGAGGGTACCGGATATCCATGCCCGTCCACTTGCATTGAGTTGCTCACCCAGCACATGAGGCTATTTCACCCCTTCTTCCGGGTTGTAAAACGCATTTTGCATCATCGAGTTTGTTCATCGACACACTGGGGCTCCAAGTCATGAACAAGCACTTATGAATGCGCAGTCAATTCAAAAGAGCCTAGATGCAGGTTCATGTTTCTGGCCCCAGCTGCAGTACCTCAAAATGACCACGATGTCCATTATGCTTCAGCTCTGCCCCTGTGTTCTGGGGGCTTGGTCCAGCGGCAGATCATAGTGGTTGAACCGGAACCGGAAGTGCGCTATTGATTACAGGTCGCCTTTGTTATTATTCTGGTTAGATTGTATTATAAATATAAACAGGTGGGTTTCGCACGAAACCTTTGTTTAATAAACTCTGGAAGGAAGTACCTATGGGAGGCGCTCGCGCCCTCTCAAAATACAGAAGATTTGACTCGGTCAATGCCATTGGCCGGAGGGCATGTCAATCATGTTATAGGGCCCGCCCCTAGCGGAGGCTATAAGAACCTGTGACGCCCAAGTTACCTCCTCGAAAAACTGCTTTTCTGCTCGAAAACCACAAACGAAGGGCCGGAAGTCGGAAGGAGTACTTCCTTCCAGAGTTTATTAAACAAAGGTTTCGTACGAAACCCACCTGTTTAATTACACTCTTCCAGTTCGTACGCCTTCGTATGGCTTATGATTGACATCAACTTCCATGCCATCAGATGGGCAGGCCGTGGCATGGACATTTATAGTGGGTTACGTGTCACCCAGCCCATAGACCATTGTCAAAGGAACGGATAGGCATGTAGACAGCGCTCTCTTGTGGTTGTAAAAAACCACCGAAATAGGCTGGCATTAAATGTGTTAAAAGAGTTAACAAGCTTGTGAGCTTGTACTGTATATCTATCTTGTTATGGTTTTAGGACCAATTTTGCCTTTAATGTCGAGTTCAACCAAAGAAAATTTCAGATACAGTACAATGCCTGATCGAAAACCTCACCATGTTATATCCATCATGCAATGTGCGGCCACATGGGATGGTCTCCATATGAAATGAATCGATCCGTCGACTTGATGTCCGTCAGAGCATCCAGTGTGTATGTAGCATCATGTGTTCATACTAGAAGTGACAATCGCTACAAAACGGCCAATCGTGGTCCGCTGCATTGTCACCAGTTCACCATTTAAGTGTTCCTCAACACACTTACTGTATTGACGTCATGACTGTGTCTGTGTGGGAGTGACAAGTGAGACATAGGAAAGGAAAATATAAAGGCCTGGGTTAAAATAACAGTAAATTGTGTACAGGAACAGTGTGGAAGGAGAAGGGGAGTGGAAATGATGAAACAAAAACATAATACATGATTGACTATTTCTTTGTGTTTTTTGTAGTGTGACAGTGTATACAATTTACTTTGTCATCTCCTGGTGGAGATTATTTGCGCCCCACTGAGTGCCCCTTCCTAGTTATTAATTATTATTATTAAGGATTTACATTAGCCTGTCTACTTTTCATGATGACTGGGAGATATTTAGAACTATCAAACAGTAATATCAATTTGGATTTCGGTCAACTTGCCGTGCAAAAAACTAATCCACTGTACAGCAAATTCAGTCACAAAACAGATTTCCAAGGAAAGGGACAGAGTTTTAAACATCCCCCTCCCCCCATCCAAAGCCAGTCTTTGGAATAATTTTAATTACCTTGGAACAAAACCAAATTCATAACCATTTTCAGGCAGTGAGAATTGTTTTTTGGAACTCACTCGTTATCTATTGTCTGTGCTTTGCATTTTTGTAGCTTGTATTCATTACTATGCATTGCTTGTAATGTTGGTCTATGAATGTAAGCTCATTCTGTGTTGTAGCCATTGTATGGAAGTCACTCTGGGTGACAGTGTCAGCAACATGCCTGAAAAACTGAACAAAGTATATCAATGCACAAAACCATGCAATGCTTCAGCATGTCTGTTTTATAGCATAATATGTGACTTTAAGTGGAAAGTTGTTCTTTAACTTCTGTGGAATATACTGCTTGGTTTTACACTTGTCCTTGTCCACTCAGGACACCTTTACAAACTATACCAGTGTGCCTGTGCCATATGCAGTCTGAGCTTACCTCATATCTATCATGCAAAACAGCGTCTTGGCTGAGCATTCCAACCCGTGCCCATGCAGCTATTGTTGTCTATTTTCACACAATCAACAGACATTCTGCCAGTGCCACCCTTGTTACTGTATTAGTTTGTTTGCATTGTGATTTATTGGATTGTAGGCGTACTGATATATGTGTCCTGTGATCAACTTATGATCATGGAGTAATAATGCATGTCATAAGAGAGCTTGAAGGTTTTCACATTATGGATGTGTAAGGTTATATTTTTTCTTTGATCATATTAGCTTGAGCCTGTAGTCTGTAGCTTTGAAACTGTATATTTTTCAGTACACTTTCTACTGAGACTGTCAAGTGCACTTTTCACCTGGTGCACTTATATCATGCTATAAATCCATAGAAGTATGGAATTGATGGCTAAGCATTTTCTCTTCACTATCAGTTCTACAATACAGCTGAATAGCAGTAAAATGTATTCAAGAAGAAACTTTTTAAAACCAATTCGGTGGCACCTGGATTTTTTTGTTTGTGCTAAAACAACCGTATTGTTATTTTGACAACAAAGTAGACCAGTAAGACTCCCTAATCGGGAGATAATCGACCGTCAGGTCGCATACACAAACTTTAGAAGGCAATGGTAGGCAATCAGGAGGGAATATCGGAAATGGGACAGATCCATGTTGATGACATGACTGTAGACATACTGTGTACTGCTTTGCGTGATTTTAGGGCAAAATATGTAGGAGCAATGTCCAAAAATGTGTTTTGCAAGAATTGGCCTCATGGTGGCACTAGAAGAAGGCCATGTGAGAAATGAGGGGTGGCAGTTGTGGTTTGGCAGCCATGGAGTGTGTGTACAAAGTTTGGCATGGATAGGGGCAACGGTGGCGGAGATATGAGTAGGGGAAATGTGTGACGTGACGGACAGACTGACATACTGACTAACTGACTGACTGACTGACTGACAGACAGTCGGTCGAGGTTTTGAGAGTAACTGCGACCTGATGGTCGCAACAATGAGCTATATTTACGTCCACGCCTTATCCCTTAATCCCTAACTTCTTTGCAAGTTGTGAGCTTGTAGATCGGCTAAAATGTTTTTCAAAATAGTAAAAAAAGGCAAAGAAGTTTAGAGATAAGGTGTCATTCACACCGGGCACGATAAAGATAATATAAAAAAAGATAAAGATACAAATATTGTTTTAAAAATTGTTCTCAACTGAAGTGGACACTACCATCCACTTCAGTTGAGAATTCTTTTTAAAACGATATCTTTATCTTTATCGCGCCCGGTGGAAATGACGCTTAAGGCATTGACGAAAATATGGCCCATTATTCTCTTATGTGTGCTAAAGCAAGGAATACAAAAAATGGGTTGGTGGATAGAGGCATAGTAGTACAAGGTATCCCTTAAAGTAATTGCAATTGCAGTTACTATTATTATTGCATTATTGTAATTGCAATGAACACTGTGCTAATTACGTATTGCCAACCTATAAATCACGGCTGTTTAGTTAGTGACTTATTTTGTTTTGCTTCATGGAATGAAAGCTTTTAGACTATAAAGCTCTGCTCATTGCTAATGTTTACCACAGATCTTATAGATTCTGCCTAATTGCATGTTCAGGAGGGAAATGGAATTTTGACATTCAGGCAGTACAACCAGTGGTGGTCAAACCAGACCACCGGATATCCACAATTGTCCTGTGTCCCATCCCATATAATAAGAATAGAGAGGACACCAGATATCCCCGCCCGTCCACTTGCATTGAGTTGCTCACCCAGCGCATGAAGCGTACTTCCGCGTTTGGAAACGCCTCAGAAACGTGACGTAGTGGGGCTTCTGTGACGCATAGTTTGTGTTCATGGACGCGCTGGGGCTCCAATTCATGAACGAGCACTTCCGCTATGAACGCGCAGCCAATACAAAGAAGCCTAGAGCGCGTTCATGTGGTTAGAAGCCCCAACTGCAGTACCTGAAACGGCCACCATGTCCATGGTGCTTCAGAGCTCCCCCTAGGTTCCGGGGGCTTGGTCCCATCATCTCCCATCAACCTCGTGCTACCGACACAAAGACAGAGTCTATCGTTTTTCTTCTGGGGAGGATGAATTTGTCATTGCCTCTCCCACATTCGTCCCATTACGTTGGAAGTAGTTAGTGATGATAAGTTCCAGGTTCCTCCTTATGCGCGCCTTTGCCACCACTGTCAAACCGTAGAGTTCATCCTCCATAACAGAGCCAGCTGTCTTCACCAGCTTGTTTAGTCTGTCAGTGTCCCATATTATGTTGCTTTAGGTGTCCACGATCTCCACTGACAACCCGTTAAAAAGAGCTCAGCTCCATGGGCCGTGGCTCGACCGGGGAGTTGTCCGCGGACCCCCGCTTCTCAGGGGGGGTCCCTGGCCGCCCACCGAGCACCGCTAACGGACCCCCGTGGTCCCCGGGAAAGCCTTCCTAGGAAAACAGTGAAACTATTGGTGATGGGACTGGTGATATAATTATATCTACAAATGGATGGACTGTATGAAATAGGAACCAGAATATCTAAATTTAGCATAGCAATATTAATATAGGCTACAGTAAGTATATATAAATAAAGTAGCCTATAATATATTACACAATGATAATTTCCTATGCACTGCTACTGACTGGCCGTCAGTTCCGAAGGCTGCCACTTGGAGCAGTAGGGTGTTTGACCTGCAGGTCTGCACTCTGCAGACCTCATCCTGCAGGTTGCAGCGGTTACTACTTGTCAGTCTCATGTAGTCTATGACGTCAGACATCTATGATGTCAGAAGTCAGTCATCTCCATATTTGGACCAACCAGGTATGTGCATTTTTTTGGTCAAAGGTGATCCCATGCCAATGAACTGTTTCTTCCACTAGTCCTGCCACTGCTCCCACTGCTCCCATGAGGACCACACCTGGTCCAGCTGCCGCTGCTAGTGTTGATTTTGACAGCGAATTTGACAGTTTTAGACTAGTTTTAGTCGACTAAATATCATAAAGTTTTAGCGGACTAAATCTACAGCTGACTTTGTTGATAAATGTATGTAAAATAAAATGTATTTCAGCGGGCCATGGCATTGTAATGCCTGATCTTACACTTTACACTTTCAGTTGCATGCTGAGAATAGCCGATCTACAAGCTCACAAAGCGTGAAGCGTTGTGAGCTCGTAGATCTGCTACTTGCTGAGACCAACACCCCAGCGCAACCAAACATGAAATGACTTGTCTTTTAGTTCTACTAGATCTCTTCTCCTCTAGTCCCTCTCTAATATTTTATCCTAGTTTTTATTTGTTGACGATATTGTCAATATATTTAGTCATAGTTTTTGTCATCTTAGCTTCGTTTTTATTTAGTTTTCTTCGACAGAAATCTTTCGTCATAGTATTAGTCGACGAAATCAACACTGACCGTTCCTGCCGCTGACCGCTGTTGCTGCTGTTGAGGGGGCGTTGTCTGGGCCTGCAGCTATTGTTGCTGTCACTGAATGATTGATTTGCACCTCCCACTGTTGTATTTATATGATGAATTAATTTGCTGACACAGACCAATGAGTCTTATTATATAGCGTTGATATAGGCTGGCCCTCTATCAAACAGTCACTATGGGCATTATATTATACAAGGGTTAGTTCCAACTGCGCGACTGTGATTCCCCAAGAGACATACAAAGCCATGCCAATAACTACAATATAGCAACGGGCAAATGAAAAACGTATACTTCATCACATATATCTTGAGTGCAACATCCAATTATCCCCACATTGGAATGTTGGATGTTGAGAGGCCTCTATAGAGTGCATCTCAAGGACTTCATAGGGGACGCCACAAACACGAAAAGTTGCACCATCTTGTACAAACTCCATTTCTCCCCGCAGCTTTGTCTTGTCCTGATGGCTGCACGCCATGACTGACTGACGAAAGGGTCAAATGCGTTCTCCTGCTATGCTGCTAAAATGTGGAACGCCCTACCGAAGGCCTTAAAGGAATGTAAATCCCTACCTTCCTTTAAAACCGTTCTGAAAAGCCACTTAGAGGTGGCTGCTACTCGAAACTGGTTAAAGAAAACAAAGCATATCCTTACCTCCCCCTGACCTTTCTATTGTAAATACCATTTCTTTTGCATTCTGTCATTCAACGAGTTAATTAAAAAATGACCCCAATTGAAACAAGCCTGAAAGCTTTCTTGAGGTGTTTATCCTATTAGTTGACCTTGTACCACTGCACTGTACTGTCATGAAACTTTACATTTTCCTATGCAAACTTCTAATAAAGTCTTCAATCAATCAATCAATGGCACAGCCCTGGGAAGACAACCCAGCCAGGCGGACATAAGTAGACCCCCTCAGAGGAGCACACTTTTCTAGATGTTGGTGTGGTATTTATTCACTTTGCATTGTGGCCATGCCACAGTATAGCCGCGCCAAAAACCACAAGCATTCCCAGAGCTGACCTGGAACCACTTTAACCATTATGTTATGCTTTAGCTATTAAAAATAGCAGATATACAAGCTCACAGCACGGCACCGAGTGTCGCACTAGCTGCGAGCTTGTAGATCTGCAGTTTCTGAAAAATATTGTCATTTTTGGTAATTCTTTGAATATAAAAGCGACGTTTGTAACTCAAATATTTGCTTCTGGGGGGTCCCTGGAACAACATATTTTGACATGGGGTCTGTGGCCAAATAGCCTACTGTACATTTTTTTGGCATTGACATGTAAAAGTTTGAGAACCACTGATTTAGAAGAAGGATTTAGAATACATTTATAGATAGGTTTTTTCAAAAATAGCAGATCTACAAGCTCGCAGCGCGGCACTCGGTGGCATGCTGTGAGCTTGTATATCTGCTACTTTTCAATTCAGACAACAAGTAGGATATTCTTATGATCTTGCTATTATCCTTAGATAGCCATTATGAAGTATTCCTTTTTATTACGGTTCTGCCCCATATGACCAACAGGTCTCACTGTGAGAACGAACTGTACTTTATCTTTCCAACTGAAGGATGGCCAAGTTATTTCAGGCCCTGAATCTGCAAGACATTGAAGTTCATTGCATTCCTAGGCTTACAGACAAGACACGTACTGTTATGAGATATGTTTCAATTGATGGAACATATCTCTGTAGCTTATTGCATTCTTTTGTCTCTGGTACTATGTTGATGGACAATCTGTTGTGGAGAAATTATGAACAAAGGGAAATAAAAGTAGAGAAAAAAATAACTCGGGAAGTCAATAACGTTTAAGTTTGATGTTTTTATTGCTCTATTCTGGTTATCTGCGAATATTATACTGTTTGTTGTCTTTGGTGAGGTATCCTTTGTTCAATAATTGATCTGTTGTTCTCAAATAAACCCATGTCGAAGAATAAAATATGTAATAGTACAATATTATAGTAAATAGACCCTGTCTGTAACGGTTGTGAGAATAACTAAATCACGGTATTAGAAACTGAAAACCAGCAGGTGGGCGGCAGTAAGAAACAAGGGATTTTTAAACAATGTCCATTTTTCAACAAGTCTTTTGTACTTTAAGATCAAAACTCTGCTTAAACTATAATATTCTGCCTCTGTTAGGAATGGTGTGCTATTTTTTATTAGGGTTTTTATTGCAAAGAAATTCCCACCTATCTTTATAGATCTATGTACTGTAGATAAGATCTTTAACAGATAAGCTGACTTATCTTATTTATCAAAACTGTATGATGCTGATTTAAACTTTTTAAGGTACTTTATGACCATTTTGTTTGAATCCTTATTCCATTATAGGCAAGTCTGTGGGTATACAAATACTCCCCTCCCCCTCCCTCTATAACAGGCATCAAACAGGTAGTTGTCTTTGATGCTTTCATTGATAAGAGAGATCACTAACAAGTACTTGACACTTTTATGGCCCATCAATTACCTCAGTGCACAACCACTTTGAAGTTCAGAGGGAGCAATTAAGAGCTCTGGCCAGCTCCCCCTGACAAAAACATTCCTCCAAGGGAAGAATGTCAACATAAACGGTGGAATAGAACCAAAATGCAGCCAGGGGGATGAGTTAGGCCGGCTAGGGGGATGTGTCTTTCTGCAAGGAAACACCCCAGCACAATAATATAGTGACTGCTAAAAAGATTATATACATATGGTCTTAAAGTTACCTAGTTTTCCTTTAACAGTTGACTAATTAATTGCACCTGACACTTTTTCAAGTTTATAATTAGCTTCATGCTCTTTGCTCTCGAATGGTATTTCCCATTATGCATTTTTGATTGATGTTTTAACATTTCAGTGTTGTTATTTTGTACTCAATATTGATGTGTTTCATTCATTCTTCTTTCGTATCACTCGTCACATTACCATGCACTGTTAATACCATACCAATACTAAATAGAGTGTTAAATAAGTGTTAAATAGCTCCATATTCTTATAGCAATCATTGCTATTAGAGTGTTTGTTCAGTAACAGGGCTCTCCCTGTCTCTGCAGCTCTTTAGTAAACAGAAGGTTTCAGGCTGGGATACCAATTTTATCCAATCAGGATCGAAAACTCATACAGAATTAGCCTCATAGCATAATTATCTAAGTCATTTTTGTAATGTTTTCAGGAGACAAAACAACAAAAAACACTTTCATTCTAAAGCTGGTTGCACACTGCACTGCGTTTTTTCTTTGCATTTTGGAAATCCGAAATCCGGAGGCCAGGGAGAGAGAGAGGAAAGAGAGAAAGAGCAAGGGACTCTCTGAGAACCACTGAAAAACTGACTGAAAAAATCAACCCTGGTCCGAAAATAAGTACGAAATGGGCGCCATGGAGTGTGCAAACGTTACTGACATAACGTGAGGTTGATTTTCTTTTTTTTCTTTTTTTTACGTGCTCCGAAATTCGCTCCCATATTCAGCCCGAAAAATGCAGCAGTGTGCAAAGACCTTAAGTCACCTAGATGAGTTAAGCAGAAAGTAACCTGGGATCAAATACCATTTTCGGGCTTCTGATCCGGTTGGGAGCGGAAATAACCACCAAACCCGAACCATCTGTGCAATGCACCTCCAAATTGGTTTAAATTGGTATTGTTTGGTAGCCTGGCGGAGCCAGACGTTATTATCTGTGTTCATTCCTTCCACAGTGGAAGGAATGAACACAGATAATAACGTCTGGCTCCGCCAGGCTAATTGTTTGGTATAATAATCGTTTTATTCTAACTCGTAGCGCGACGATAATAAACAAATTGATTCGCATAATTACGGAAATAATATTACGCCATGTTGTAGTTTGTTAAAGTCATCAGGCAGCCGGAACCAACCAACCGGAACCACCGCTTTCTTTTTTTTTTTTTACCAGATCACACTGCTAGCTATATGCACATATGCCATTTTGTTCTACTTCCGGGTGTCTTTCGGCTTCCTTCACAGGTATGATACTAATTAAGGCTCTGTTTGATTTATTGTACACTACAGTATAGTTCTTTAATTTACAGGACCCCCATAACTCTGTACAAATGGAATCAACAAATGGAAGCAAATGGACCCTTGCAGGTCCATTCCATTTGTACACTCTCAGGGTTACACACCTGTATGGGGACATTTGGAACCCACTCAAGGACACTTTGAGACCCACTGGTGTAGCAGAGTGTTTCCAGTGAGCCAACATGCACAATTCATGGGTTGCATTTAGTCCTACACCAGCCATTTTGAGGACCAACACAGGTGTTTTGATTAACGTAGAACATTGGTTCTATGCCAATCAGACACATTGAACACCTGTGTTGGTCCTCAATATGTCCGGTTTAGGACTACAAATGCAACCCATGAATAGCAGCACCCTGACTCTGTTTGACCAGAATGGAACAGACCCTTCATTAGTATCATCGGTAACACCTGTGAAGGAAGTCGAAAGACACCCGGAAGTAGAGCAAAATGGCGTATATGCATATACCCTTATCTGTATGTTTATATATATATGTATATATATATATGTTTGTCTGCCTAACTCTCCTAATAGTGATTCATCCTGCCTTATTGCCAATGTTCTCAGCCTACCAGAATGCTTGTTACAAAAAGAAAGTAAATTCATTTACTTAAAAGCACTTTCTGCTTAATTCATTTTTAGAATGTAACAACAATCATTCTGATTGGCTTAGGACATACAGTAGTCCAATAAGGCACAATGAGTAGAGCTAGGCAGAAATGTCGATTTGTCCAACAAATGACTTTTTTCCCCCCCGTCGCTATATTGTAGTTATTGGCATGATTCTAACACCAACTTAAAGTTTCCTTTTGCGTACATGTTACAGATGGGTGTGCAACAGAGTGCACAGTAGGAGAATATCGCATAAACAGAAACTGAATGTGAGAAATGCTCATGGTTTCACTATTTGTGCTGGATTTAGGCAAACTAATATGGATCATACCAAACTTCGCAAACTTTGTTGTGTGAATCTGTGGTCATAACTACAGTAACCTGAATAGCACTCCGCTCACCCCACACACACACAAAGCTCTAATCATGCCTCACAATTTGAGTATACCTGCCCTATTCCAATCAATTTTCTGTGATTACTGCTAGTTACAGTATATGGATCTTCCCTATGGAATGCCCAACGAGTCAAGTATTGTGCGAACCACTTGCATGTATTTGGTTTTGATTAGTGCTACATTAATTGAATGCTATATTACAGCTTTCAATCAAGCAGTTCATTTTTCAGTAGGCCCCTATTACTTGCTGTCAACTTCTGTGGCACACAATTCAATTTCATTTTAATTAGTCTGGCAATTCATCTGTATATAGGCTGATATAGCGCGAGAAATCCTATTGGCGCACCCTTAACTGCTTTTTTCAGATGCGGTCTGGTGAAAAGTTAGACAGCTTTGAAATTAGAAAGAGCTGTTTTGACACGTTTTGAGAATGGTTCCGGAATCTTTTGCTTCAAATGTCGCGACTATGTATTTCCATTAAGGAGCGAGTGAAGAGTGCAGAAGGGCGTGAAAATCTTTCAGTGGAATGTTGCATATAAGCTGAATACAATACACTATTAATAGATCAAAAATGTTGAAGAGTTGATGGTAATCAGACACAGCCATAGGATTTTCTCCGCAATGAAATATAGATCTCATTAAAATTTGCAAATGCCATATTGCTTTTAGATTATGAGGTTCTTTCTATAACAGACTGTCTGTGATGTATTGTTTCCCTTACAATCCCTTACCATCTGTATCCCAATTATAAAACTTGACAGGGAAAACGAAAGACAAGGTTTTATTAAAGATTCTTGAAGTGAATATGATTATAGGTGTGCATTGTTACTTAGTACAACCCATTAATCCTGATGTGGGAGCTTGTGATAAGACTATTCATTAGTGAGGATGAAATTAATTATCTGGTCTAATTTCACTGTGAATGACCATCAATGTCTTCAGATCTCTAGTGCCGAGGCTTCTATCATCATGATACACGCTTCAATAAAGTGACATCCACTGTCAGGCTAGAAATTGTTTGATAAGTGTTACTTAAACCATAGCAAGAATGACAACACACAAGTACTATAGCCTACAGTTCATCTTTGTTTGTCAATCGAAGATGTAGGCCTACTGTATTCAATGATTAAGGACACATGTACGTTTTCAGTGCGAATTTAAAAAACTAAAATGTGTTAATCTTTGGTTTAAAAAATAATTAAAAAAGGAGGAAAAAAAGAAAACATTGGTATTTCTGAGGTGTTCTGTTATTGAATGCTCAACGTGGTGTCAAAGGCAAAATGTGAAGCAGAGTGAGTGCCTTTGCCAGTTAATATCGTCACCAGTGTTCTTTCACATTGACAGTAATGTGTTGAAAAGACAAGACCTTTAGAGATACAGTGCTGTAATGGCTCCTTAATGAAGGGTAATCCTTTTAAGTTATTAACAAGCTGACTCTTCAGCATCAGCCAGACTGATGTACAAGAGCATGAATGATGTGTGTACTCTCATAATCAGACTTGAGTTATACTGTATGCAGAGACTTCAGACTTGACTCATTACATAACTCATCATTAGACTTCAGATCCAACTCGGATTTGAGATTTGGGACTTGTGGTGTTATGTGTCCAAAAGAACAATTCTATAAGCTATCAACTCTTCCTGACACAAAGCATTGATACGGTATAGCTTGTAGATCTATTTTCTTTGTGCACATGACATGACATGACATGACATGACATGACATGACATGACATGACATATAAAACACATTGTACCACACTCTTAACATCTGGGTCTGAAAGGCTATGATTGATACAGTAAGTGTCATCAGTTGAGGCAGTATCATTGTAGGCTACGCTGTTATTGAGAAATGGAACATGAACATTCATTCAAACTGTACATCCCCGAAAGCATGAATAATAGCTTGAGTATAGCATCAAAATTGTATGGCTTCTGCTGAAGAATACATCAAGCTATGCAAAATATCTGTGTTAATTTAACTCTGAGAGTGACTTTCCATGGTTTCAGATAGAGAACCACTTCTGTGATAATCTACCTTTGGTATATTTTACCACTGCTCAACTACCTGAGGCTCTTAGTAGCCATCCCATTTTTCTCCATTTACATTGGGTGTGGAAGAAAATGTCCTTATTTTTCAAATTCAATTTATACCTCAACCCATCTTCCAGTATTTGACTGAATCCGAAACTCCTTGACAAAATAACATTTATCTGGAATTTATGGGTAGAAAAGGGTATTCTAGCTCTGAAGGATCTGTGGGAGACATACTTAAAAGCTTTACACAACTTTGTGAGCAATATGATCTTCCACGCAATCACTTCTGGAAGTATCTTCAACTTCGCCATTTATTAATGACAAATTAAGGTCTCACCACAATATGCCAACAGAGTTTGACCTTCTGAAAATAGTGCTATATTTGGAGCTGTAAATGAGGCATCAAAGTATTACTCGATAGTGGCGTTTCCATAAAGCCACTTTTTGCGCATTAACGGCTTATTCGCAAAATGTTTTTATGGAAACACTTCAAAATGCGAATTAACTTACATTATCCGCAAAAAAAGTTATCCGCTTGGAGGAGGAGGATTTTGAGCCTTTATCGAATAAACTAAATGCGCAAAAGTGAATGGAAACGGGTCAGACAATAAATGCGAATAGATTATAACGTTCTAGGTCCATTTCCCCTGCCGCTTTACGTCCATGGTATAGCGTTATAGTCCACAAAACAAACCGGTTGTTTGTCACACACGGAGTGACACGGACCGTGTGTAAATTCCTCCCGTTTTCACCTCAAGCCATCGGTCGCGAACCCTTCCTCATCCCACGGTGTTGCGTGCCTGAAGTGCCCAATCTACAAGCTCTGAGCAGCTCGCATCCACGTCTCCGCGCCGCGTTGTGAGCTTGCAGATCGGCCACCTGAGCTTCCAGAGGACGCTGAAACTTGCAGGATGAGCACACTGTGCAGCGACGCGACTGCGGTTTTCCCGGTGAACCGGTAGCTTTATGTATTGAGAGGAACTCTTGCCAATTTCGTAAGAGACTCGTCGCCAATTGTAATATATTTAAAAGTTATTTGGGGCCATGATGATGACTGATAACCCCTTCTTCCCACTACTAGACAGCGACCGAGTCACAGCAGTCAGACGTGCAGACGGTGCAGTGCTCAGGTTCGGGCTGAAAAAAATCAGCCCGATCAATTCTTGCGACCGTCGCTAATTCGAATGACACCCGCAAATGGAAACATGCTAAATTCGCTTTGTCTTAATGCGTATTTCTGATAATTCACTTCCCTAATTCGAATAAGTTTATGGAAACATGGCTAATGATGGCACACCAAGGTCAGCCCTCAAGTATAAAAACGATTTGGGAGGTTGACCATAATCAATCCTTGGAAAATGGAATGGAAAAGGATTCTACGTAACTCAAAGAAGATGTCCTGTGAACTTAGAACCAGATTAGTTCACTTTAAAATAGAGTCTACTGGACTCGAACAGATAGTTCAGGGCCTGGCTCAGAGATCGTCCGTTCTGCTGGAGATGTAAGGGCGGACATGTAATGTGGGAGTGCCCTAGAGTACTAGACTCTATGGTGTGCTATTCATGAGAACATAAGGTAAATCACAGGCCAAGATATTCCTTACACACCTGGCCTGTTTATTCTGAGCGATCCATCGCTACTAAAACATCTCCCCGAGCCTCTGGCGGATTGGATTCATACAGCAATTATGGTGGAGGAAGGAAGATTAGTGTTAAAGAATGGATGTCTGAGGATTTGCCTCCAGCACATATGGTATGGTATGGTTTGGTTCTCTCAGCATGGGGTTGTGGCTGCTTTGGAGAAGCTTTCATGGATGAATAAGAATTTAGGATGAATAACCAATTGGATAAATACGATTTAAAGTGGAATGATCATATTGTAGGTCCCTGAGGTTGTTTATGGTCAGTTCACTCTTTTTTTATTATATACTGTATGTGATTCGATAAATGATGTTGCATTATTGGTTGTAAACTATGGTTGTTTGTTTTAGTTTTATTTTGTTGTGATTTGTTTTGTGTGTCTGTGTACCGCTACTATATTATAGTAGTAGTATATATATGTTTATATATGTTTTTCTTCTTTTTACATGTCTATTTGAATATTTGTTAGTGTTAAAAGTGCTAAAAAGAAATGGGAGTGACTAAATGGAAACAAACTAAATACAGTATTTTCCTGTTACCCAGCCTATGCATCACATTCAGAAAAGAAAGATTGATACTGTATATCGCCTGCAACGTTAAAGGTTAGAAGAACCAGTTCTCTCCTTCTTCTCACCTTGGGATTCCAGATGGGTTTTGCTACACATAAAGCACAAAGAAGAAAATGTGAAAGAAAAGTAAAACACTTTTGACCTTGGCAAATCAAATCAAATGTTACCCCCCCAAACAAGCAGAACACTTTAAACCACTTAGAACATACTACTTTTATTTTCGAGTGTCTTCCCTTGACACTTACTTGACACACAAAATGCCACACCAGAAAGAAACACAATGCCATTCATGTACTCAAATACTTTGGGATAGAAGTCCAGAGCTCCCGCTAAAGAGAAGACAGATTCTCAGCAAACAGTCTATTGAACAGAAAAATTGTTCATCACGCTGATGGAGGCCTGAGTAGCCGAAAAGGGCCTGTTTTTCAGAAAACAAACATTCCTTAGAAAAGTTTATACAAATAGAAAATAAAATACATGTAAAAAATCCACAAAACAGGTATAGTACATCAACATGCTTCAATAAGAGTCCTTTAGTTCATTGTTGTAATGTTAGTAAATACTCTTTCTGACAACTTGTTGCGTTCTATCCATCCATTCATCCATCCATCTTCAACTGCTTATCCAGAGTTGGCTCGTGGGGGTAACAGTTCCTCCAGAGACCTCCAATCTTCCCTTTAAAATGAAACTATTACAGAATAGACCTCCATATTTTAGAGCTATTTGGATAAATGATAGAGCACCTCAGAAATAGCTCCTGCAATTTGTGTGCTGCTATTTATTTTCCCAAGCCTATGTATGCACTGTTTGGACCAACTTTTACTCCGTTTGACCTAGAATCAAATTGTTTGCGTAAAAAAATGTATCACAATGAGTTGCCTGAATGACTGACAGAGTTATCAAAGAAACAGTGAAACGCTGCTGCCGGGTAGAAACAGTGTGAAGGTTTATTGAAAGGCTGCCGGTGGGGAGGTCTGATACCCGTGACATGCCTGAAATAGCAGCCGGCCTATTGTCACACTGACTCAAAGCTGGCAGGTGGTGCATGGAAAAGGTGACATTTTCAAGCAATTTCCTGTTCTGAGGCAAAGTTCTTGTAACAAAGTAAAGAAAGAGAGGAAAAAAGAGGCAGCTGTGTACTTATGGCTACTCCTCCTGATCGTCAATAATTATCTGCCACATTGAGTCGAGCACAATTCAGATCAGAGTGCTTTTTCATTCCCTCGGAAATAGGACTTAATGCAGACAGCGTTAGTGATCAAAGCTGTTATCTTTGCTGCCCTGCCTCTGTCCTCCACTTCTAACACTCTATTTGTTCCTCCAATGAAATATACTGTAGGAGGAATCATAATGGTATGTTATAACTCCTAATAATCCTCCAAACCACTGCTTTGCAGGTCATTCCTTGGTCTTCCGTTGGTTGAAAATGAATTAAATGTTGAATAATAATAACTATTTATAAAGCATTAAGGTTGCAAAGTTACCTTACATAATACATAAGACTTACATAAAACTGCATGGAGAAACTAAAGAAACAGTCTGTAGCCTACTTGGCAACAACGCAAACTGGGAAGGATAGCTCATAGAGATGTTTGTTGGAGGTTTTCATCTTTAAATGCGTGTGCATTGTTGTTAATTAGTGTTTGCATGACATGACATGACATGGCATGTACCTAGCATGGCATGGCATGGCAAGTAACATGGCATAGGCCTATGTGGCATGACAACTAACATGGCATGACTGGCATGTGGCATGTAGCATGACAACGTGAGGGATTCTTGGTGGAATGCATTCATATCTTATATACCGGTACCTGCTACACATTGCCTTGCATGCTATACTAAAACAGAGAGGCAAGGAAGTTAGTAAATAAGAGCAGGGACATGCAGAGAATGATAGATAGGCAGGGGCTGACAACATGCTGCGACGTGTTGTGAGATATTTTCAAAACTTGATACCACAACCACACTAAACTAAGCATAAAAAGGCAATGTGGTGTACAGCATGGATTTCTACACTGAGAGGGCAATTAACATAACTTATTAACAACATGTGGGCTCGCTGAAAGCAGTTTTTTGTTTCAAATATTTGTATTGTCAAGCACAGGACTAGGCATACATTTTCAAATCAAATACTTAAACAGTGCTTCCTTTTCTTTTTCTTTTTAACAAACAGACATACCGGTACACAAAAACAGTGGAGAATGGTTTTTGCCAGAGTTCAAACAAGGAAAGTATAGGCACATGCTTTACCACACATCAGTATTTCAGTACTTGCTATGGGAGGAAAAAAGGTTTCTCTGATGTCTGACCTTTGGCACCCTGGAGAGACTGATTGCTTCTGTTCCTTCTATAGGTTGAGTGTTTGTATGCCTCTGCTGGCAACAGCCTTGGCCAGAGGCGTTGTGTTTCCAGGTTCACCTTCCTTTTGTTCATCCGCCCCTCCTGTTCGTCCATCTGTCTGTCTGTCCACTCGCCATGCCCATCCCCCTGTCAGTCCGTCCGTCCACACCTTGTCAACGCGATATCTGAAAAACGTCATGAGGGAATTTCATGACTTTTGGCACTTCGACTCAAGGATGAACTGAGTTCAAAGGTCAAGATCACGACCTCACAAAACCTGCCCATTAAATTCCTTCAAAGTTCAAAGTCTTAATTAACTACATAATGTGAGTCTGGACAGACACAAATGTAAGGGGCAACTGGTTGGCGGAGGCACACAACCGCAATGAGGTCCTTTTTTTCTTTTTCACTGGTCGTTTTCACTGATCGTCCAAAATGAGAGTTAATCAGCAGAGCTCAGTGCTTACAAAGAGTGTGACATGTGCGTAGGCATCAGTGACCCCCAAGAGCCAGGGACAGGCTGTAAATAGCCATGTCGATGCCTTCCTCAGAATTGTTATCTTGTGATTAAGGTGTGCACATCCACTCCACTGACATCTGCAAAGGCTCACCATTATCGTTTAATTAGACCAGCAAATTAGAGGCCTCTCTTGACGGTTGCCTAAGATGAGCAGACAAGTGAGTGATGGATGTGAGCTAGAAATTGCAGTGCAAACTATGTTTAATTTACTTGACAGCGAATATGGAGAAATGAGATGGATGCATATTGAATCATGTCTTATTAGCTTTCTATTTAATCTTGGTCATCCCTGCTTCAGCTGAAGGAAATAACATAAGTGTGTACTCACCATATTGTATTGCCATAAATTCCAGGACAAAAGTCTACTGGGAGGGAATTTACGAGAATTAGTCAGTCCATTTCTTTCTATTTCTTCTCCCCCTTTCCCTCATCTCTCGTTCATTCGTTCAAGAACCCTTCTCTCACTGTTCCAAAGAATATTGCAATACCTCAACCACGTAGTGAACCTCAGTTTGAGTCAACTATTAGATTTGTTGGCCCAATTGCATTGAATGTACTGTAGCCTGCACTCTTGCCAATTACTCCAGGCCATGGTACTGTGTGATTACAAGGGGGCTGACTCTGGCTTGGCAGGCATAGCCCCAGGGCCAGCCATGACTATCCTGAGAGTGATCCCGATAGGGGCAAAGATTGATCACATTGTATTCCAACAGTTTGTAAAAACAACAGAAACTAGAAAAGGGTGCTCCTCAGAGAACAGGTCTCCGCCAGGCCAGGTTGCCCAAGTCATGCATTGCCCGCAAACGTTGGTCATAGCCACTTGGAATGGGATCTGAAAAATAATCTAATTCATACGTCATCAATTCATACACTTGATCACATGATCTAAGAGACATGGGCAAAATCATAGTCTCGGCCACGTGACAATAACTAGAATAGAGCTGTGCTATGGGTTTTTTCTATAGCTCCTACCATCTCTATCCAAGGATTCAAGTAACTGTCTAGTGCACCACTACAATTTGCTGCACTTAAATATTAAAAGTGAAATTCACAAAGAAATTCAAGCTCTTTTGTGTCACTTCACTCTATCTGACTACACTAACACAAAAATGTGCACACGCACGCACGCACACACACACGCACGCACGCACGCACGCATGCACGCACACACACACCATCATAATCATCATCATCATTGGCGATCACTCGAGACGAGTATGATTGTCCTCCTGTCGGTGCAAGTGTCTGGTCACCTGTGGGTCTCCAGGTGGCTGTCGAGGCCAATCCTTTATCCACGGTCTCTATTCCAGCGGGGGCATGTGTGTAAGTGGTTGCCATGGTAGTGGTTTTGTGAGGAACTGTTTTGGTGGTAGTTTCTCTGCTGCCTCTATGCTTCTGCAGCACAGCGAAGGTCCTTTTCTAGGGTGTGCTGTGAGTTCATGGACCATCCTGCTCCACATACTGTATCTCTCTTGAGAGCTGCCTTTTCCCAGTTGTTGAAGTTGAAGCAGCACTTTCTCAGGTGGGTTTTGATGTTGTCATTGTACCGCTTTTTCTGCCCCCATGTTTTGGAAGGCGGTAGTTACAGTAGGGATACGTTTGACATGGCCTGTCCATCAAAGCTGGTGCCGAATGACAGACAGACAGACGGACAGACAGACAGACATTTTTATGACTTTGAGATTTTCAGGTTCACCTGATATGAACTGCAGTGCAGTGATATAGGCCTACTGTACGTAACAAGTGCATTTGTAAATATACCGGTAGCTGGCTTGACCACCAGAACATCACGATAACACAGACAATCCCAAGATGCATTTGATACAACAAATAAAAGGAACCAAAAAACTAAAGAAAAGTAAAACCTAAACAACCAAAAACATATCAGTCTCAAAAACAGGAGAAAAAGTGTACATAGTTTCCAGTGCAGGGCCCCCACCACTCAATCCCCATTCTGCTACAAGTCCCTACTACCATTCCCTCGACATGACACTACTGTTCCCTCGCCATGACACTTTTGCACAATTCTCATAGGTCATCTGTAAGTATATGTTCCACAATTGGATGAGATAGGAATTGCTATAGTTTCTCCACCCAATATTAGTGTAGAGTGTGTGTCTGTACATTGTGTACATTATGCACGTGTGACATGATATGCATGATAACTAGATGGCATCAAACACTTTGAAAAAGAAATCATATAACATAATATCAGATAGTCGGAGCAGTTTGCATCGTTACAGTATGTTAAGGGAGTAAAAAAAGTTAAGGCCTACTGAGTCCAACAGTGGTCAAAACATTTTTTGTGTATTACACCATATGGGTTTCAATCTGGATTTCATTAAATTCATCAAAGACACATGGCCAATCTGGATGGGATTAATATTACACTCGGTACCTCTGTGAAACACATTACATACAGTAATGTAATGTACTCTTAGAAATATCTACCTTCAGTTCAGAATGAACCCTCGCCACTGGACCCGTGCCTGGATGCATGCAGCAACCAGGTTACAGAGTTTTGCAGAATTCCTCTGGATCTGTAGTTCCTAATAGAGCTGGGATCGGGCCCATTTTTTCTGTCCGACCCGAACCTGTGTCCGACAGTTTTCTGTCCGACCCGAGTCGACGTCCGAGCATTTATGATGAAAAAGTGTCCGACCCGAGCCGAGGCCCGAACCTTATGTTTTCAACGCTTTTTCGCCTTGTTTCTTTTTCTTTGAGGAAGCCACTGATTTACACTCACTAGCAAACGTGTTATAATGTGCAGTGAGTGCATGCAGCGTGCCTGTTTGTTACCCTTAATAATATTAAGCCACATTGTGGCTTGTGAAAGTGTTTTAGATAATTACATATTAAAATAGGCTGTATAACGTGCACTGCGCGTCTGGTGACTCTGGTCTGACTGCAGTCAGTGACTCGCTGCAGTCACACACTTACAATCCTCTTTTACAAACTGTTAATAAAGTATTCACACAAACCTTTTTCACAGTTCAATCAATATCAAAATGTATTCAGTCTTACCAGCATAGACGAATCTGACATCTGCTTTTAATATCCAGCGTCCACAAACTCCAGTCCACGTAACAGCGGCCTTGGCCGTATTATGGTTTATAGGTTTTAGGCTTAGGCTACATTCAACATCGGACTTTTTAATTATGTCTGCGTTGACAACTACGTTGAAATGCGTCCATACCGCTGATTCCCTCTTTCGTTTTCAATTGCTTTAAACTTTCCCGTAGACAAGTTAACTTTTATCTCGGCTGGCGGCAACATTATCTCTCACTCATTCGCTTTTTCTTCTCGTGTGTATCTGTTTGTTTGTTTGTTCTCTGTCACATATGACACTCCTTCCTTTTCCCCATGAACATGTGCATGGTTGTCAAGACAACGCACTGAGCGTAGTCACGTGCAGTGCACCAGAAAGACAAGGAAATAGCACACACAGAGACGATAGTTGTATCGTTTTACACTTTATTTTCTATGAATCAAAATTATGTCCGACTCGAATCGACGTCCGACAATTAATTGTGAAAATGCGTCCGGCCCGAGCCCGAGCCCGTCGGGCTTGTCGGGTCCCGTCGGATTTCGGTCGGGTATCCCAGCTCTAGTTCCTAACACCAGCCTAGGGCCCCCTCAAGGGATCCAGCAGGAGGGTATAACTTAATTGTATATTAAAGAGAGATGAGAAGCTTACAAAATAAGCAGCCATTTGACAAAAGAAAATCCCAGTTTTAGGACAAACTGTGATTGGGGCTCCCAATCCTTCAGGGGCTCCCAATCCTTAGGGAACTAAGTATCAACTAGCAGCCACTCCACTTTTCTGATAAACCTGTTCTCCATTTCAGCCACTTTCTTTCCATTTCAAGCTGACATCACTCAAAACCTCTTCACTTCCCCTTTTCCACGGGTCTCATTCACTTCAGACAGGGACAGCACTGGGGAGGCTTATCTAAGTCACCACCTTTGGAAATGTATTGAAAA
This sequence comes from Nannobrachium achirus, assembly GCF_963921795.1. NCBI lineage: Eukaryota > Metazoa > Chordata > Actinopteri > Myctophiformes > Myctophidae > Nannobrachium > Nannobrachium achirus. The sequence goes on from NC_137817.1 coordinate 17,845,950, forward strand.
TGGACATTCCACCATCCAGCAGCCCCTTGCCCAGATCCCTCCATCTTGCTGACCACCTCTTCAGGAAGAGCACCACTCTCATGTTATCTGTCAACATGCAGAAAGGAAAGGACACAGGCATTAACTTACTTAGAGATACCGGTATGGTATGGTGGGCAGTTGTTTGGCAATCTCTATGGCTTTATAGGGTATACTATACTATATACTATACCTACCACTGAGTGACTGTACAGATGGGAATGCACAGTAAAACACTGGCTTTCCAGTGAGACACACATCAATGTGGCTTAGCCAGTAACCACCACTGATGCCTAAATAATAGGGACTTGTTGTTATAAAATTCTGCCATTTGGAATCCCCAATAAATAAATACATGAGTCAGGTTAAGTGATTGACCCACCAGGTGCCATTGACTAAGGGAAACCAAACACAAGCCTGCTGGGTGTTACTGTGTGAATGTTAAACACATGTGTTGACAAAATATAATGCTGCGCTGTAGGCATACTCCCCATCATACTGTAGAGATTTACAGTAAAGGGTAAGATAAGATAAGGGGAAAGGTTCATGGCTATGGCTATTAAGTCTATTGAGTAATTCGCTCTTGTTGTAATATCACATTGATGTCACATATTCTATAGTTCTAAACTAAATAGAATATAGATGTGACAAGAACAGAGTTTTACCCTTTTTACAAGCAAAAAGCATATGTGTGTGTATATATATGGGATGGTGTTTTCTACTGGTGTTTCAGTCCGAGCATATCAAAGGGTGCGTTCGGAAATGCGCACCGGGTGTGTGCTCAGTGTAGTGAGTGCCTAAACCTAAGCCTAATCCTAACCCTAACTAACCTCAGTAAAACTATGCCTAACCCTAACCCTAACCCTAACCTTAACCTCAGTAAAACTATGCCTAAACCTAACCATAACCCCTAACCCTAACCACACCCGGTGCGCATTTACGAAGAATACGAACGCACCCTTTGATACACTGACTGACTGAATCACCAGCAGAAAACACTCTCCTGTATATACTGTATATATATATATATATATATATATATATATATATATGTGTGTAACATAGTTCAATAGGTTATAGTTAAAATCCCACTAAATGGAGAAACTATAGACGGGTTTCTTGTTTACAAACATTGAGACTAAATGCACAGCTGACTGTATCATGTAATCAATTCCGTCCAATCCCCAAATCTGTTGTTTTGGGGAGCGCTGGTTTCATTGGCTAATTTTGGTACGGACCCTGCGCATGCACACATCTAGTTTTATCAGTGTAACGTGGACCAGAAACCCGTCTATGCCACCTACTGTTCAACATTCCTGCACCAAGCTTCATAGTAGCAAGGGATTGTGGGTAATCCTCACTGCAATGGAGGATTTCATGATGTGTCTGGCTGTCTGCATGTCTGTGGACAAAACAAATATATAAACTATATTAAAAAGCACTTAAAAGTTAATCTGGGTTAAGTGCCTTAAAGCTAACTACATTAGACTAATTCTGTGACATTTTTGTTGGGTCAATCATTCATATTGTGTGTGTTTTGCCACTTGTAAAAAATGATCTCCAGTGCAACTAGTTTACAGAACATGTTGTTGTCTTTCCAGACAGTGCTTTGGTGTCCACATGTACCCATTACTGACATACTGTCTCATGTGCCCACATTTTGTGAATGCAGGTATGTTGTTGAAGAGTGCTGTCATTTCATTAAGCAAATGTTACATTTCATGTGATTTGATAAATAAGATAACATATTATAAAAAACGGTAACAGTTCATGGTAAAAATATACTACATGTATTTTCATGTTTTCTGTATTTATTGAAGAGAACAGTTTTGTATTTTGTTTTATTTGTGCAAACTATATAAAATCCACTATACGATCACTAGATCAGTAAGAATACTATGCATTGTATAATACATACTCACTGCAATGGAGGATTTCATGAGAGAGAGTGCTTTGGTGTCCACGTACCCATTACTGACATACTGTCTCATGTGCCCACATTTTGTGAATGCAGAATAAACTAGACTGCACTCTGTTGAGGTGCCAACTTGCTCCTTGTGTACTTGTGGCCATGTATGCCTACTTGTGCAGAGCCTTGCTAAATCAGGTCGCACTTGTTGATGATGATCTATACAGTATATTTTGGAGAGGATATATACTCACGGAGTTTGTCTGTATGTTGTCTATATATGTGTCTATGTGTTTATATATATATATATATATATATATATATATATATATGTGTGTATATATATGTCTATATATATATATATATAAAATATATCATATATATATATCATATTTCTCCAGCTACATATGTGTATATATATATATATAGAGAGAGAGAGATTATCTTCTCTAGCTCTCTCTCTATATATATATGTGTATATATATATATATAAATTATATCATATATATATCATATTTCTCTAGCTACATATGTCTATATATGTGGGTGGGTGACGTGACGTGACGTAACGTTTTCGCTGTCCTCGGTGTCAAACATGTATAAATAAAAAATATATTTGTCAAAAACCTTCTGAATATTGTGCAGGACATTAAGCTTTATGTGAACTTACTCAAGATTAAAACATTTCATTCCTCATTTCTTCAGAATTTTCAACCAAACATGGCAAAACTCATATGGTGTGACTGTCCTGACCTTGTTTCTCAAAGTGGGAACTTGAATAAAACTAAGAAAAAGAATTGCTAAAAATCATTTGAAAATGAATTTAGGCTAAAAAAAATGTCTATTTGTGAGCCTATATCTTTTCAAAGTCAAAGCATAATGTTTTCAGTCATTTCTGATCAAAAACATTTTGTCCCCCAAACCAAAATCATTTGGTGTGACACTAGTTTGGACAAATTAAACAGGCAATTATTTGGACACCTATTGGTTAGAGAGGTCCTTCTTCTGTAAGGCTATTCAGCACTCCCAGCACAACTGCAAGACAGGTGTCTGAGGTGAGTTATGATTTTAACATTTTCATGAAATGCCATCTTGTTGAAACTTTGACAAACTCACCACTTTGGATGTCTGTTGGTGTGACACCTTTTCATAAAAAAAAGCTTAAGTTATTTGAAGTTTTGGTCATATTTCCATGTAGATCTAGGTTGCTTTGTTATAAGCTAGCATGCTGTTAGCATGCTAATGTGTACATAGTAGCCTCAAGGTAAACCTAAATGCAGAAAACGTAATATGGTGTGACACTTAATCATAATGGTGTGACATGTCTGCTTGTCACGCCATATGACTTGATTGTCACACCATATGATTTATACTGTATTTAACTACAGATATAACAATAAATAACAAAGTTCCATGTTTCTTTTGTACATTTAAACATTTGTTTTAAACATTTTTACATAAAATGTAATTTAGCTTCATTCAGTGATACTTCAAATTCATCAGACAGAGCAGAAACCCCTTCACAGAAACCTTAACATATTGTTTCAATCTAAACAATATTTTCTCTTTGTCTTAAACTATACATTCCATTTTCTTTTGTCAGCTGGAAAATGACAAGTGCTGAGAGAACGAGAAAGTACAGGGAGAAACTAAACAATGACCCAGCAAGGAGAGAGGAGCCAAAGGGGCGAGACTGCATTTTCTACGAAGAGCAGGAGGTTGTCTGTGGCATAGCAGAACCGCAACAAGGCAGCCGGTTTGCTACCCTCACCAAATACGACTGGCTGATGTACAATACATTCTAAATGTATAATCTAATCTGATCTAATACTTTTGTACTTTCACTCACTGGACTGGACAGTGGACAGTGTTAAGGTAGGACCCGAGACAAAACTAGCGAAAATAGCTGATCTACAAGCTCTCAACACGTTGTGCTGCGAGAGCTTGTAGATCAGCTATTTTCGGAGTTGCGCAACCCAGCACTCTTTAGCTAGTGGAGATGTGGTGTAATGTCATGATTCCTAATTACATTTGTTCAACACAAAATGCTGTGTTCAAGTTCAGGAGACTTCGGAAAAAAGCAATTTACCTGAATGCTGAGTTCTGTTTCCACTAATTGGTGTTAATAAAATGTTGCCTTGGCTCCAAGTGTGGCTATGCGCCTTATTGTCTCTTTAGGATCCTTCTGCCGTGGGCCGGCAGAAGACTTAGGTGTGCGTAGCATTCCTGTGCACATCCTCATCTTCCATCTACTACTACAATTCTTTCTTATCCCATGTTAAAGCCCTACAATAATATCCTGTTCAGAAATATTAAGGCCATGTTATCCTGGGTAATTGTTTAATCAATCAGTAAAGTTCAGTACTCACTAATAGGTAGGTTAAAACACAGTTTGCTTTGACACATGAAGATATGATCATACGGTGTGACACTAAATCATTTGGTGTGACATTCCAAATAGTGAAAAATCATACCTTTATTAATGATTAAACCAAAAAAATGTTTATGGATTACATAGAGAATATTATCAGGAAGAGTCACAAATATTTGTGTAATTTTAGAGAAAGTTTTGACAGAATACATTTAAAATATGTTGTAAGATCATGAACATGGGCCTCACACAGAGTGTCGATTATGAAAGAAATATACAGATATAATTCATTTTCAAAAAACTATAGTGGATCACTGGTTAGTTATGATAAAGGACTTTGATAAAGTGAGTAACTTAAGAAAGATGTACTCCATTTTCATTTTATGAACAATTATTTTCATGTCACACCATATGACGATTTTAGGCACAAGTACAACAAACTGCTGAATAAAGTCTGATTCCAATAAAATATCTAAAAACAAAATGTACTTCCATAAGGTTGAGAGTGAGTAGAACAAAAGTAAATAACTTTTATGCCTGCAATTTAAAAACACATTTTTTGGGGCGTCACGTCACTGACCCATATATAGAGAGAGAGAGAGATTATCTTTTCTCTCTTTTTCTCTCTCTTTCTCTCTCTCTCTCTCTCTTTCTTTCTCTCTTTCTATATTATATATTATATATAATATAATATATATATATATATATATATATATATATATATATATATCAGTGACGTCATTACGTGCGCGTCACGCGTCTCTGACGCATTCACGTTGCCTAGAGACGCATTCACGTCAGTGTCCTTGGGTCCCACGGACGCATTGCCTCCATTGGAGTCCACGTTAAAATAATTTACCACGTCGCGAAAAGTCCACAGACGCCACCATTGTTCATGGGTGAAGGCATGCTACTTTACCCTACGTTAACACAAATGAAATCCGCGTAGAAAGTCTTAAAACAGACGATAAAACTAACGACAGTCTGTGTTTTGAATCCACGACGCCATTTTGTGCGCCACTGAATGGTCACAGAATTCAATGGGTGCCTGAGTTTTAGCGTAGCACCGGGCCGCTCTCTGACCATACTGGCACAGCGTGTTAGGTGATACATCAAAAAGGGTTCCCCCACAGGACGTGTATGGCAGGGCTCGGCGCAGAAACGTCACGTCACGTCTCTACACTGCAGCTCACTGCTCACTGCTCAGACAGCGACCCGCCTCCTTTCCCCTCCATTCAATAACAACTGGATATACAGTACACGCGCTATTGTTTATAGATGTGGTGGTGGACATTGGACAACGTGTTAGAAGCCACACAGGTCTTCATTGCGTCTTTACAACAATAGTGACGATTAACGTTGTGGTGAACATGGTCAAATAACCTTTATTGGCTCAACTACAACACGGATGAAGCAAGCTAGCCTAGCATGTATGCTATCTGAGACAGTATGTATGTAGCCTAGGCTGCCTAACTGTTTGATTGATTATAGTGTTTTCGTGGCGGCGCCGTCCCTTTGGTGGTCCGCCGGGGCAGCGGACTACCGCGGCCGCCTGTGCCTTGCCCTCCCGCATCCATAGAGGGGCGGCACGTCCCTCTAGGATCAACCGTTCAAAACAAAAGTAGCCGATCTACAAGCAAAAAAAAATCAAACACATGACTATTTGGAAGTATTAAAATTGTAAGATTTGGAATTGTGGTTCATTTCTTTCAGACACATTTCTACGTAACATGAACATAACCATATAATAACCAATTCAAGTTAAATGCTGCACTTTGTCAAAAATGACATGCCGCGTAGAATTTTTGTGGGACCCATAAAATATCCCTGGGACTCATCCGAAAGACCCTTCGTGGGTCCCGGGGACTCATTACATTAAAAACCTATTAACATCACTGATATATATATATATATATATATATATATATATATATATATATATATGTGTATATATATGTGTATATATATATATAAAATATATCATATATATATCATATTTCTCCAGCTACATATGTGTATATATATATATATATATATATATATATATATATATATATATATATATATATATATATATAGAGAGAGAGAGAGAGAGATTATCTTCTCTCTGTCTCTCTCTCTCTATATATATATATATATATGTGTGTATATATATATATATATATATATATATATATATATATATATATAAAATATATCATATATATATCATATTTCTCTAGCTACATATGTGTATATATATATATATATATATAGAGAGAGAGATATTATCTTTTCTCTCTTTTTCTCTCTCTTTCTCTCTCTCTCTCTCTCTCTCTTTCTTTCTCTCTCTCTCTTTCTCTTTCTCTCTCTTTCTCTCTCTCTCTCTCTCTCTCTCTCTCTCTCTCTCTCTCTCTATATATATATATATATATATATATATATATATATATATATATATATATATATACAGTATATCCTAAAGAAGATATATATAACTGAAGAGGTTGTCTGGATAGATTTGGAAAGTACTTCGCCAGGTATATAATGTGTGTATATATAGCTCTGGCTTCAGAAATATATATATATATATATATATATATATATATATATATATATATATATATATATATATATATATATATATATATAGCATATCCTATATATATATTTTTCAATGTTCAAGTTTTACGTATTATATATATTATATATTATATATAATATAATATATATATATATATATATTATATTTAAGTATTATATATAATATACTTCATATTTAAGTATTATATATAATATACTTCATATTTAAGTATTATATATAATATACTTCATATTTAAGTATTATATATAATATACTTCAGTGTTCCAATATGTGCCACAGACAAAAACCTTCAACTGAACGCAGTACTTGCGCCTCATATTTTATATAGGCGCAAGTAACTCCCTGCTGCTGAGCTGTTACCACCACCTGAACTCCGAGTGTGTTAATTCAGAGAGGAGAATCTTACATCGGTCACACGGTATATATATATATATATATATATATATATATATATATATATATATATATATATATATATATATATACCCCAACGTGCCTTGACCAAGTTTAAATTAGCCTTTAGACTATTATTATCTTGTTGCCATGATGCTAAATATTGTCAAATTATGTATTACACCCCAAAACATGCCATTCTTTGTTTCCTAACCGTTCATAAAATGTTTTGTTTAAAGTAGAGGTTTAACGGCAACAGGTTGCTGAAAAACCAACTCATCATTTTTAAACAACTCTGATCCTGAGCTTTCCAGGTATCTGTATTTTAAATCCCTCCATCTGAAAAAGACTATTAGAGAGAGAGAGAGAGAGAGAGAGAAAGAGAGAGAGAGAGAGAGAGATGCAAGTCTATTCTGCTTTTTTTCCTTCACCTCATGAACCTGGATAAAAAAGGCACCTTTTCCACACATCTTATTCTAAAGATATCCTTTCAAGCCTCCAAGAGATCTAATGATATCTGACTCTGCAAATTACTTGTCATTAATTTCAGTCAGCAGTCAGCGATTCCACTGACCTTGAAGCTGCATACTTGCATGTTTTTTTTTCTCTCTCTCTTCTTCTTCTTTCTTTCTTCAGAAGGAAGCTACATATGGCAGCTAAAATACGGTAGCTTCTATTGAAACTCAGCTCACGGTATCTTTACGGATTCCCTGCACATGGCCATCTGTGATTATCTGAGAAACAAAAACATGAAAAAGGAACAGATTATGTTGGAATGCATAATTCATTACACCGTCATTAATAGAAATTGAAGAGAGATGAAAAAAATTAAAACATTTTTGGTGAATTTCAAAGAGAAATTGATATACAGGCTTGATCACATCTCTTGTTGATGAACAGTTAACATACTGTAGCTCATGCAAAAAAAAGTAAATTAATTAAATTGGCAATTTAAACTGATTCTACTATTTCAAAGTCATGGATTAGATAAGAGTATTATAAGCCAAGAAGAGGAGGGAGAGCATGGCCGGAGTTCTAATTAATTAAAGAATACATAAAAAGAAGTGTTAATCTCCAAAGCTGTCTTCTGAAAATGTGCCTTTTAAATCTGGCTTCATGTTTTATGCGCAGAGTCTAAGCGACTGATAATTCTCTCTTGGCTGGCACCTATCACTCTTTTTTTCCCCATAATCTCTCTATCTATCCAGGGGCGTCACAAGGGGGGGGGGGGGGGAGTGGGACTGAGTAGGGCCCAAGGTGGAGGGGCCTGGAATAATTTTATAGTTTAGCTATTGAAAAATAGCACATAAACAAGCTCACAGCGCAGCACCGAGTGCCGCGATGCGAGCTTGTAGATATGCTATCTTTAAGAAGTTGTGAAAATGTGTGAAAATCTTTGAATCTATGTATTTTTTAACGTTTTTTACTGAAATTTTGCTTCTGGGGGGTCCCTGGAACTAAATATTTTGAGATGGGGGATTTTGAGATGGGACTTGCACAAATGTTCACAATTTTTCAAAAATAGCAGATCTACAAGCTCGCAGCGTGGCACAGTGCTGCGCTGTGAGCTTGTACATCTGCTATTTTGCAATAGTTAAAGCACAACATTTTGCGTAATAATGCGTTCAGCATTCAGTTAAACCCCCAGCGTTCAGTTAAACCCCCTCCCCCAATGAAGAATATTCATGGGGGGCCCGCAGTGAATCCTTGTACTCAGGGCCCAACATTTGGTGCGACACCCCTGTATCTATCCATCTCCACATCCCTCCCACAGTCACTCTCATCTCTCTCTCTCTCTCTCTCTCTCTTTCTCCCACTCTCTCTCTCACAATTTAGATCACTCCTACCTTTTTAAATGATTTTTATTTTCTGCCCAGGTTTCTTCCTTCTTACCACCTCTTTCAGGTGTGATCTATATTCAATGACAGTTTAATGAGCGTTTTCCTATTTCAGGGAAGTCTTGATCGTGTCATTGGGGGAAAGGGGGAAGAAATCTGAGATGAATAATACATCTGACGGTGAAGACATCCCAGGCAACATCACACAAGGGCTCTAACGGAGTGACGAGGGGCAAAAAGACAAGGTGATTTTGTTTAACAGGACTCCTTTTCCTTCTAATTAGTGTCTCCTATGGCTGATCATTCTGCTATTCTGAAGGACAGCTGATACAATCGAGAGTGAGGGAGTCTCAGAAAACGTATCGATTTCAAATTTGAAGGGTAACCCATTTATTTTGGAGTCACACTCCAACACGGTTTGTGAGCAGGCTAAAGTGAGCGCTAGTAGCACCATCCACCCCCTACCCCCGCCTCACCCCGCGTTGGCTCAGGGTAAGTCCCAAAGCAAGCACACCCTGCCAGTTTCTCTCCCTACGTGGCACTCCTAACTCTGTCAGCTTAATTGGCTACCCTCCCATCGGCAACATACCCCTACCTCATGCTAATTGGCTCCTTTTTAGCCATCCCAGCCAATCCTATTGTTCGGGTACACAGTGTGTCGCCATGGATGCAGCGATCACTCACACATGCATCCGAGAACAAAAGGCAAGTGGGACATCTCTTAACAGAGTTCCCTGTGCCAAGGCCATGCATGTATGTCCCAACAAAACCCACAATGCACTCTTAAAAATACAAAATAATGTAATTAAAACAATTAAATTCCCCATCCTATATAGTCAATATCTTGGTGCTTGTTGGAAACGGTAATTTATTCCATCGCCGTGGTTCCTCCATTTGATGCAGGAGGACCCCATACCGGCAGCTCTGAGTTCCCCACAGCTCTGCATGTTAAAAGCTCTCCCTGTGTGATGTTTACATAGGAGGATCACATAGCGTGCCACTGCATGCCAGTCAACACACAGAGAGGCAGGGAGTGAAGAGAGCAACCCGGGAGATTGATGGAGAGACACGTTAAGCAGGAAAAGACGCGCAGAGAGAGAGAGAAAGAAGCCATGTCTCCCAGACTGACGCTCACTCAGAATGGTTCTGTCTGCGCGCCGGTCGTCAGCGTTACCCCTGATGAGTGCCACTGTGGCCCGGACTGGCTCTGTTTCATGCCAGTCTTTAATGAGGCCCGATGACGGTGAACTCCCCTGCTCCCCTGTGCCCTGGCGTGTCTCCACTAATGAGCTTCTGAATACATCACCCCTTCTCCCTCCCCCCATAGACACACACACGCCACACGCACGCACGCACGCACGCACACGCGCGCACGCACGCACGCACGCACACACACGCGCACGCGCGCACGCACGCACGCACGCACGCACGCACACGCGCACGCACGCACGCATACACACATACACATACACACATACACATACACATACACATACACATACACATACACATACACATACACATACACATACACATACACATACCGGTACCAGTGGTGGAAAAAGTACTCACTTTTTATACTTAGGTAAAAGTATCAATACTGCAATGTAGAAATACTCAAGTAAAAGTGCGGAATTCAAAATATACTTGAGTAAAAGTACAAAAGTAGTGGCATCAAAATGTACATAAAGTACCAAAAGTACATAATGTTTGAAAATAGCAGATCTACAAGCTCACAACACGTCGCGATGCGACACGTTGTGAGCTTGTAGATCGGCTATTTTCAAACAGCCTAGGTATACAATAGGGCTAAAGTGGTTCATGTATGTTTTATAATAGTATAATGTGTATCTGCAAAGTAACTAATTGTATTGGAGTAAAAGTACAATATTTGGATCCGAGATGTAGTGGAGTAGAAGTAAAAGTATTGGAAATTGGAACTACTCAAGTGAAGTACAAATACCTCCAAATTGTACTTAAGTACAGTACTTAAGAAAATGTACTTGGTTACTTTACACCACATACACATACACATACACATACACTACACATACACACACATACACATACAGATACACATACACAGTACTCCCATCACCTCCACCCCGCATCTTCGTGCCTTAGTTCACTCCTCCATCCCCCTTTTTTCCCCACTTCTCCCCGCTGCCCCGGCCTTGTCAACCTTCCCCCTGTAATGAGCAGCACACATCGCTGCTCTGACATCCGCTGTCTCCTGATTGTGTTTGTTTGCCTGGCTGCCTTTCTTTCTTTTCCCCCCGTTCTCGGGTCTTTGTCATACAAATCTTCTAGAGTGTCGCCGTTGGCGCCGTCGATGAGGATGCTGTGTGCTGCTGCTGCTTTAGCCCTCGAGCTGTAGTCTGTCTGCGAGGGAAAAACTGACTGATGCTCACCGCTTCCTAACTAGAGATGCAGTGTTTTTTTCTCCACGCTCTACCAGAAGGATGAGGAAATAATGATATAAACGTGTGCCTGTTGCTCCCACATAGCACATTTGTCTGCTCTTTATTTGGTTTTCATTTGAGCGTGGGGTGGAGAGTGTGTGTCTGTATATGGCATCTGTTATACACACGTAGGCGGCCTTTTAAAAGGTGATGATGAAAAAATAAAGGCCGGGAATGGATGATTGGACTGCCAAGCTGCCCACTCCATCACAGAAATAGTCTCCAACGGTTGGACTCCGACCCGGTCGGGGTGACAGTGTCAAATAACCAGATGTGAGACGGTCACATGCGGAGGCGGATTAACTCTAGGCCACAGGCAGCCGTTTACGGTGACATGAAGGCAGGTTCAATTGTAATTGTAAAGGCTGAACAATTGTAAATTCAGTTCAGAAAGACCAACACGGAGACGAAAAGAAAAGTTATAAAAAGGTTAAATGTGTAGGTCGTAATGCTATTAATTGGTACAAAAAGCATTAAAACCAGGCTCTAAGCCACTGTCGTGCTTTTCAGTGGTAGCCATTAACAAAGTAATCCATCCTGCATGTACTTTAGCCTGCAAAAAGCCTTCACAACCCTATCCTTCATCAATTGCTATACATAGTGCTGAATAGGCATAATGTAACAACACAGAACGTATCACTACCATCTGACGCCTGACACTGGAACAATCTCTCCAAACAATTCCTTTCAGAGGTGGAACAACAGTGCAGCAATAATGGAGAGTGAATACCACAAAATGTTATACCTTTATAGCAATATCTGGTTGTATAAATCACCTTGATAATTACAGTGTTCTGTCTGTGGCAGCTCCAGGTCATTCGTAAAGAAGAAAGTAGGTAACTGACATGTGATCCGATTCTTTACAGTAGTGAGCCAGAGCTACACAGATTGCCTTTCCAGGGTGTCTGACCTGAGAGCAAGTGTTACTAGCGAAAATATTGCCTCCCGTGCATCAGGTTCCAAGATTGTTCTTTCCTTCACGTTGACTCATTCCCCTTTTCACAGAATGCCTACTCCAGCAAACTGATCAGTGGACTTAGGGGCAGGGGATCAATCATGGAGTGACACTATTGTGTTGTTTGTGAATCTGTCGTCCGCACTGCCCGCAAATCCCTGCCTGTGTTTCCAAGGCCCTCAAAGTATTGGTTTTGGAGTTATTTTTCATTGTAGGACTATCTCTTCTTTGACTACTATGCTCAATATTTTTCAGTCTGTCAGTCTCACTATTGTTTCATTGTAGGCCCCTTTATTGTTTCTCTCCTTCTCTAACCGTCTATTCCTGCTGCTCCTTACAAAATGTAATTATTGTGCTATGTTAGGGGGATGAGTGATATTTGCTAACAAATAAGCTTCATAGAAAACTAGGCAAAGCCTCAGAGGATCAGAGGGATTGGCATCGTGCCTCGAGCCTGCCGTTCACACTTGCTACCCTATAGGAGCAAGTTGGGAACACAGGTACAGTACAGTACTGTACTTAGTATCACAAAAAATTTTATCACGTTGATGACATACTAGAGTGCACAAACTCGTCATAGTGCCATTTCTTCCTCGGCCTAGTGGGAATGTGTGTGTGATTTCATGATAATTGCACTTTGCGTTGATTTGAGGCATTTTTTTCAAAACGGCTCAATCCTACAAACTTTGGAAGCCAATTTTAGCCAATCAGGATGGAATATGCAAAATAGGACAGATCCATGTCCTATTGGACAAAATCTGTAAGAGTAGTATACAGAAATGTGTTTTGCAAACATCGGCCTCATGGTGGCGCTAGAACAGGCCCATTTGAAAAATGTGGGTCAGAGGTTCTGAATTGGCATCCAGGGAGTGTGTGTCCTCTTTTTGGCAGCGACCGGGCCAACGGTGACTGAGATTAGATGGTAACAAACTGCGAGGACGCACGAACGGACACACACACACACACACACACACACACACACACACACACACACACACACACACACACACACGGACGGACGGACGGACGGACGGACGGAGGGGAAAACATACTCTCCCCCATGCCTTCGGCTGGTGGAGACAATAAATATCCACTGCTTATCATTTAGGAAGCAAACTGGCTTATTGGGTTGATATTGTTTTAATGTTTGATCACTTCTTCCTTTTCAGGCTTGTAAGCTTTGTTATCAGAGGGATGTAAACAGATTTACATGGACTGTTCCTAACTCTTCTAGCTTCAGGATTTTACATAAGCTGAGTGGGCCTTGAATAGGAATTCTAATTAACTCCCATGTCAAAATAATTGATTTTGCTTTGTTTTTGTTGTGAAGGGCTCCCTAAAATAATCATGAGTCTTGTTCTCCATCATTGGGGTTAACCAGTACAAAGCCTACTGACAAAAGCGTGCACACACGCACGCACGCACGCACGCACGCACGCACGCACGCACGCACGCACGCACACACACACACACACACACACACACACACACACACACACACACGGGAGGAATATAATATTGCAATATTGACGAAGACAGTATACTGTATAGACCAATATACAGTATTCTCAGAATGGGTTTGATTTGCCTGCCTAAAGGGACAAAAATACACATACATATAGATCCACAATGGATGTGTGTGTTATCCTTTTAGCCTTAATGTCTGATTGTACCACATGCTGTTTTACATTCAATTCAATCAGTCAATCAGTCAATCAATTAATCAATCAATCACTGTAGAGATGAATGAGTGTAGATTGAGATGATGTTAACAGGGGCAGGCACCCACGTGCCCTACATCGTGTCCCACATCTCTGGAAAGCCCAGGATGAATGTTCTATTGAGATTTCCTGAAATGAATAAAATGATATATGCAAGAAAATCATGTCCACTACAAAGGACAGGACAGAATTAATAGGCCAGTTCTCAGGTGGATAAAAGTGATTAGCACTGCCTGTGGCATGCACCAGCAGCCGTATATTGAGCCGTATATTGTGTGCACACCACACAATATACAGGTACGGTCAAACCACATAAGCGTTCCTATAGTGAGGTGTGAATACAAGCCCTGATCAGTTTGTCTATAATCACACCAGCAAGTAATTTGAACGCATTTAGCTCTTCAGAAGATGCTAAGGCTTCTAAATTGAACCAATGTTCCCATGATCACAACAAACGTGTTTGTGGCACGCTGCCGTAACATGTTGCTGTTTTTTTCTTCTGACACCTGTTGGTGAATTTCTTCACATGACATATTATAGCTTTCTGCTGTGGAGATTAACTTTAACACTTTAACTGAGTTGTAATAATTAAAATGGAAATGGCAAACATCTTACATCTACAGAATATATTCAGAACTAGACAAGATGCAATTGGAAATTGCAAGTGTGGTTGCCGTGATGCGTGTCACACTTGCAAATGAATTCCGTCTTACCATTACCAATTTTCCCTATTCAAGTCAATGGGGAAAATGTATTCACCAATAAATTAATGGCCATACAGTATATGGAGATCTCAGTGTCAGTCCTTGTCCCATTTAGGCCCATATAGGCCCATATATGGAGATCCCTGACCTCATCAATATTAACCCCAGATCTCGGAATGCCCATCTAGACAGTGTTGTAAAAAGTATTCACATTTTATACTTAACTGTTCTGCTGCTGTAGACGATCCTCACCGTCATTCAAATCGGTGACTACATGACGCCGTTGACAGCGCTCACCGTCAATCTTACTGTATTTACAGTAAATGTATTAATACTTACATAATGTCGCCCCGGTCGCGGCCGCATCGGTAATGTCCGCGATTTGTTTAAAACGCACGTTGGGCGTGCCGTGCACGCGAAGTGAAGCTCCTCCATGTTAAGTCAATGGAGAGGCCCATAAAGATACTTCATTTAATCCAAAAGCCATTTTGCACCAGATCTGATGTAAACAATACACACGGAAGGGCGCAGCCATGTTTCTCTTCTCGGCTCACACTGTCATGTGACTAGATGACGTAATCGTTGCCGTCAAGTGATAATCAAAAAAAACAAAAACAACCCCCTTCCAGCCCTTCAAAATAATAGCGGCGGCCGACGGAGGAAACGGCGCGGCACCAAGGCAACAAGCAACCTTCAGATTAAGAGGCACGAGTTGTGTTAAAGGGGTACTGTAAGTCATCTTAAAATATGAGTTAATATTTTTATGATGTCATTGTGGGAATGCACAATTATAAGCCAATCAAATTAATTGACTGTACTTACTGTACTGGTTATCTGTTGTTGGGGGGCGAGGGGCAGATTACACTGTGACATGAATTTCAGACTATTTCAGAGCATTTTCAGAGAGACCACGTGACCTACTGTATCATACTATTATAATTTCAGGGCGTGTCAGCGGGCCTTTAAGTAAAAGTATCAATACAGCAATGTAGAAATACTCCGTTACAAGTCCAGAATTCAAAATGTACTTGAGTAAAAGTATGAAAGTATTGGCATTGGCATACTTAAAGTACCAAAAGTAAATGTACAAAATGTTTGAAAATAGCAGATCTACAAGCTCACAACACGTCGCAATGCGACGCATTGTGAGCTTGTAGATTGCCTATTTTCAAATAGCAAAAGGATGAAATAAGGCTAAAGTAGTTAAAGTATCTAATCTACTATCCAATCTACTAACATCACAGGGAATGCATATTCCAGAAGATTGTGCTAAATATTATTTATACAGATTTCAAACAATCTGTAAAATGGCTTTTCTTCATAACTGTCTCATTGAAAGTTAGAGAGTTCAAGTATAAAGGTCTTCAATGCTTGAAGAGACGAGATCAAAGTGGAAATCACTGTTTTAGAATACTGAGATGTTTCTCCTCACCTGGGATTCCACAGCCAAAATGATGCTCGTTCTGAACTGACCCTTACACACCAAATATATCATATCGTTGCTGTCAGGCAGAAACCTTGTATCTGCAGGTTTGACCTTTTTTTCTTCTTCTTTTTCTCGTAAATTAATGCTCTACTTCATCATACAAGAGTGTCGCACTCGCACAAAAGTAGGCTATAGCAGATGTGAAAGATCTGTTATTTTCACTATTTTGAATGGTCTTTCTTTTTTTAAATAATAAAAAGGAACAGTTTGGACTTATACTGTACAAGGTTTCCACCCGAATTTCAAATAATTTCAAGTTCACTAGTTCTACCCGCTTATTAGCATTCCTACCGTAAACCAAGCACACTTTTAAGGTTTTGGCTGAGTTGTTCTAAACCAGCATTTGCATATAGTATTTTAATATTCTAATACAGCATAGGTTTTCCCACTAGAAAGACCCCGGGAGACAGGTCTCTCTTTTTTTTTTTTTGGCAGGCGGTGGTCATGTGTGTGTGCATATGTATGTCTATGCGTGTGTGTGCGTGTGTGTGTGTGTGTGTGTGTGTGTGTGTGTGTGTGTGTGTGTGTGTGTGTGTGTGTGTGTGTGTGTGTGTGTGTGTGTGTGTGTGTGTGTGTGTGTGTGTGTGTGCGTGCATGCGTTTGTGCGTGTGCGTGCGTGCGTGTGTGTGTGAGCGGGTGTGCGTGTGTGCATTCGTGTGTGTAACTGTAGGTTTTGCTCCAGTGACTTTGCTCCAGGCAGTGAATTGTATCCAGCGTAACATCCAGTAGTGTATAAAAGCATTGGGGGAACACCTTGAGTTCTCCGCACACTGTCGTCCAGGACAGTGCTGGGGCAATTACACAGTAAAATTCTCTGTTGATTTGAGAATGTACAATGTAACCAAATGGTCCAAGGTTACATTGTTGTTAAGGGTCCATTTGGTTACGTTTGTAAACTCTCAGAGTTAGAGATGGATACATTAACACTGAAGAGTTTACAGTGTATTCTAGGTTCTTGAGCTTTCACAATAACCACTAGTTGGTTTGTTTTCCCTGTTGATACAAAAAATGCAAATTAAGTCAAACACTAAGTAACTAATCACATTGGTATTTGCTGATAAAGAAAAGCAATCATAGTGTTTAATTCCCTACATATCATCATAGTAAAACTCAAATACCAGTATAAAATCTTAATATCAGTGCTGTGATATTAAGTAAAACAAATGGAAACTATATGCAAGTGAAATTAAGCATACTGGAAGCACCTCCTCAAAAGATCGTATATATTATGATAATAGATAATAGATGTGGCCACTTGCAGACTGTGTTTAAAACTTATGTTTTTCTTCTTTTTGGAGGGAAAGTGCCACAAGAGATACTCTCATTAAATGAAAAAAAGTGAAAAGGTCATGGAGTATGCCTTGAAAATGAGTTTCGAGCTAATTTAGCATTTATTCCAGTCAATTGATTTCAATTTTTTCCACCCTTGGAATATGTTAAGCCAATTAATGTGATGTTTATCAAATTAATCACTCAACCAAAAATAGCTTGAACAAAGGGCTGTACCCGGCACATTCCCCCTCCTCTGTGTCAGATTGTTACGAACAATTGCAAGGATCTGTGAAACTATGGGTGAAAGTAATGAAGATGAGATGAGCGCAGGGTGGAGGCATTTAAGACATGAGTGATGGGCTTTCACTGTCCGTGAACGCCACGGCAATCCATCTGTTTCATCCATTAAATCAGGAGAAACAAATTTGGATTTTGCATAAAAAGGTAACGATGCATCAAGCAGCTGAGAAATAAATACAGCACGAACACGGTCCAAAGGTCCATGTTCTTCACACAAGCAATGCATGCGTTGAGCTGATTTGGGAGGATATTTTCAATGACCAGATAATGAAGAAGATATTAGGGATGTCAAAAATGGACCTTTATCAAAATCGATTATTCTATAGCAATATTCGAATAGTATTCGAAAATCGATAATTAATTATTATTATTATTTTTTTATTAAAAAAAAAAAAAAAAAAAAAAAGGTTTTTTTCTTCTGTTTTCGTTTTTTTTTTTACGGGATTTCAATGCACATTTACATATGTACAACATGGCTCTTCAGGTAATTGGTAGCCTAACTACTACTCTTCATCTTTCTTTTTAGTGTGCCAGTGTACTGTTCACCTAATCTCTCAAGAACAGATTCTGTGATGCTTTACAATACAGAGGACGCTGTTTTCCCTTTTCTTTGATGATGGCCACCAAGTACCAAACAATCAAGCCTGAATCAATCACACCTGTGTCTGAGACAGGGGGGGAGGGGAGTGTGTAGCAGGCAGCCACTCTGCTGTGATGGGGTGCAGCTGTGCTCCTTCACTCTACACAGTTTACAGTTGGTGCTGGTGTGAATAATAAATCAATGGCCATTTACTATTATCATTAATACTATTGTTAGCCTATATTCTATATTTTGGTTGAAACTAACTAACTAAGCCAAAAAATAGTATAAAAAAAAAAAAAAAAAAAACGAAAAAAAAATATATATTAATATTTTTTCGATTTTCGATTATGAAATATTAAAATCGAATATTGATTAATCAAACGAATATTCGAAAATCGATTATTCGGTGACATCCCTAGAAGATATGGGTTTCACTTATACAGTTCACTATCTTCAGTTTATCAAAGTCGTGGGGTGCAGCCATCAGGACATGAGGAAGCTGTAGAGGAAAGAGTTTGGACTCTGTAGAGTAGTGTTAATTTCGTCGACTAAAACTATGGCGAAAAATGTTCGTCGACTACCTTTTTTCATTGACGAAAACTATATAAAAACGAATCCAAAACTAAGCTATGATGACTAAAACTAAGACTAAATACATACTGACAATTTTGTCAACATGCAACCAAGTGTAAAATCTGCCATTATGACACCATCAAGGCCTGACAAAATAAATTTTAGTTGACAAAATCAACTCTAGATTTAGTCGACTAAAATCTTATGACATTTAGACTGAAACTAAACTAAAAACATTGCAGACGACTAAAACATGACCAAAACTAAACGGAATTTCATTCAAAAGACTATGAAAAACTAAATCTAAATAAAAATGTGCTGGTCAAAATCAATGCAGAGGCTCATTTACTGTACATGCAATGCCAATTCAATCAAGTTTCGGCAAAAAAAACTGTGACATTTGTAGCATAAGTGAAATTGCTTTGGCTCGAACAGACATTCCCGGGCCACACGCATGCACGCACGGTCGCACGCACACGCGCGCGCGCAGACACACACACACACACACACACACACACACACACACACACACACACACACACACACACACACACACACACACACACACACACACAGCTCAGATTCACTTTATTGTCACTTAGATGCACAGGTTAGGTAGCTATGCATGTGATAAACGTATACGCTTAGAAGCTCCGCTACAATAAAATCATAATAAAGAGTACACAACCTAAAACCTAAAAGCGCTCAATAAAAACAGGGCTACATATCAGTGAAAGTGCATAGTGCAAAACCTATTGCATAGTCATTCTTTCCTGTTATTTAAGAGTCTGATGGCCTGCAGGGGGGGAAAATGTCCTCAGCACTGCTGGTGTGTGATTTGAGGCTGCTAAAACTCAGACTTCCACTCACACAAGGCTCCCATTTGAGGGGCTGTAGCAACTCATAATGTAATAACGGCTCATAATGTAATAAGGGCTCATAATGTAATAAAAAAAATGTAATAAAAACTCATAATGTAATAATCAGCTCATAATGTAATAAAAAAACGAGCGCATAACGTAATAACAGATTTTTCAATAATGTAATAATGTAATAATGTGTTACATTAAGAACCTCCACATAGGAGGCTCATAATGTAATAAAACTTCATAATGTAATAATGTATTTTTTATTACATTATGAACTGATTATTACATTATGAGCTTTTATTACATTTTAATTATTACATTATGCGCTTGTTTTTATTACATTATGAGCTGATTATTACATTATGAGTTTTTATTACATTTCTTATTACATTATTGGTTGCTACACACCCTGCCAACTTTGTTGATGAAGAATGGAGCAACTATCTGCTAAACATGCAGCAAATGAATACCTATTGGGATCATTTAACTGTACTGAACGAATATCCACAATGTTCAACGTACAGTTCGTGATTTTATCGACACTGGGTGTTGATGCAACATCGATAACACACACTTAATTCAAAGAGTCCAGGAAGCAGAGGAGAGCGCACCACTTCGATTTGTCCAGACTTAGGACCACAGTGAGGTACAGGTCAGGGCCAAGGTGAGGTACCGGGTCAGGGCCACAGTGAGGTACCGGTCAGGGCCAGAGTGAAGTACCGGGTCAGGGGCTCAGGGCCACAGTGAGGTACCGGTCAGGGTCAGAGTAGGGCCAGACTTAGGGCCAGAGTGAGGGCCAGACTTAGGGCCAGAGTGAGGGCCAGATGGAAGTGGTGCACTCTCCTCTGCTTCCTGGACTCTATGAATCAAGTGTGTGACTGGTCCATCAAGGCTTACATAATGGTCCCCATGACCTTCGGCAAAGTGGCCCAGAACTAGCAATGGCAGACTGTCGTCATACTGACCACATGGGGATATTATCGATGTTGCATCAACACCCAGTGTCGATACAATCACGAACTTGTACATTGAACATTGTGGATGCTCTTTGTACAGTTAATGGTTCTACACCATGCTTTTAAAAATAACGTAATCATTTTAAAATAATATAATATTGTTTGTGTCCCAAAAAAACGTTTTTCAAAAGGTTTGAGGCTAAATTACCACTCCTGAATACAGAGCCCCTGTCATTTCTGCCTGGCTTTCAGAGCATTTTCAGCTGCAGTACCACCTTGTCCTGAGTGGGAGGACTGCGCTATTGAACCAGTTTTGGCCCCACACTCCTCCCCACCTCCTGCTCAGCAGGCCTGCCCACCCCTCCCCAAACCATCTCCCAGCTCCTCCTGCCTCCTTCTCAGGCCTGCCCACCCCTCCCCAACCCCCACTCAGCACACAATCTGACCTAAAATCAGACAGCCCGTTCTGAAACCTGCTTACCGGTACATAGATCTGCCCATAAACTGAGAAAGACACAATGGCCAGAAATAGGACTTTGTGATGATAGAACCTGCTGGTGGGACACCAAAAAAATACATAAAAATTGGAAAAATGAAAATTCATGGTGTATCCCCTTTAAATGATCCCTATACTGTATGTATTCATTTGCTGCATGTTTAGCAGATAGTTGCTACATTCTTCATCAACAAAGTTGGCAAGGTTTGTTACCCACAACCAATAATGTAATAACAGCTCATAATGTAATATTTTTTTAATAAAAACTCATAATGTAATAATCAGCTCATAATGTAATAAAAAACAAGCGCATAATGTGATAATTAAAATGTAATAAAAGCTCATAATGTAATAATCAGTTCATAATGTAATAAAAAATACATTATTACATTATGAAGTTTTATTACATTATGAGCCTCCTATGTGGAGGTTCTTAATGTAACATATTATTACATTATTACATTATTGAAAAATCTGTTATTACGTTATGAGCTCGTTTTTTTATTACATTATGAGCTGATTATTACATTATGAGTTTTTATTACATTTTTTTTATTACATTATGAGCCGTTATTACATTATGAGTTGCTACAGGGGCTAAAACTCACACTCTCAAAAGTGTTGGGTAGTTTTCAACCCAAATTGGGTAGTTTCCCAACCCAACGCTGGTTACATATTGGACAGAACACATGCTGGGTTAATTTAACCCAACAAGTTGGGCTAGTTCATTTAACCCAACACATTGGGTTGTTTAGTTTCTTTTACCCAACACATTGGGTAGTTCATTTAACCCAAATAAGGGTCCACATAGACCACCTTGTTGGGTTATTTTAACCCAATTTGGGTTGTTAATGTATAATCATTATTTTTCAATTATATTTATTATTATTATATAGTTATTTATTATTAGTTACTCAAATATTTTTCATTAACATATTATCTTATTTATTAGTAGTATATGGTTCATCATATTTATTATTAGTATATGATTCAGTCAAATATTCACACAAAAATGTAAAAATATAAAACATTTATTTAATTCATCATTTTAAAACATGACATCCCAAAACATTCAAATCTTATTTTTAAAGCAGCAAAGCAACCATTTAATCAAGAGCACTACACTGTACCACTGCAGTCCAATACAGTAGTTGCACCTCACTTCTCTCTCTCTGCACTTAATTGGTTAACACACACTGGAACTGTTGAAGCTGTGCTTCAACAGTTGATTAGGATGTAACTATCTAGAGAGCAAAGCAGGAAAAAAAACATTAAAACTGTATACTGCTGCAATATCGATACCGCGGTATTGACACTAAGCCTGTGCGATATTAGGAAAAAGTTCAATAGTGTTCAAGAGTAATCACTGAGAACAGCGTTCAAATACAAATTCCCCAAACACCAACCTTGTCCTTCCATAGGTGCACTCATGCGAGGGCTCACAGCTTAGCAGCATACATCAAGAACTTGCCCTGCCTTTTAGCCCCATGGTGCTCAACTCCATGGTGTGTATGTTTGGGCGTAAAACAGCTACATTTTGAAATGGAGAACAATCTTCAAATCTACATTTTTAAAACACATTCACGACTGAGGCCAATTACAAAAACGTCTTCAAATCCTAAAAGATATAAAAGACATACAGTAAGTACCGTAGTACCCAAACTGAGGGGTATAAGCATGAAAACGAGTTCAACATCACAATATAACAGGAAAAAGGGATAACAAAAATAAAAAAATATATACTCGCTGTGGGGTAAACGAGCTACAGATAGGACACTGGACTGGTCAATCTCACTGCACGCAAGTATTGTGAGTTTTGAGAAAGTTCACTGAAGGCATAACTGTTCCCTCAAAATCAAAGACTACCCGCTGGAAAAATTCCCAGGTCGGCTTGCACTGGTGCGGATATTTTGTGTCGAAGACATAGTATGCCTTGAAGCAGGTATCCACTGCTGCCAGAGCTGTCTCACTCTGAATGTCCTTGCCCAGGATGACAGCAAAAGCCTGAGAGACGACTATCCCATCACCCAAGAGTAGCACGAACAGGTGTGCCTTGGACCTGGCTTGCTCCAAATATTCAACCATGTTTGTCCCCACCTATAATGAAAAAGAAAATAAGGAAAGAAAAAAGACATACTGTAAGTATTTCTGCTAGTGCAGAGGTTTGTACACTCCCAGAGTTAAAACATGGATTTTACTATTAAATTGTGGGTCCCACAGATAAAAATGCCATTAAATGGCAGTCCATATCCTTAAGTAGAACAAGGAGGCTAAAAGGTTTGGCGAGACACATACATGTAGCACATATGTACCATGTAGGCTGGGTGCTGGAGCTATGCAACATACTGAAGTGTATATGTAAGACGAGTCAGGCTGAGTAAGCAGTCATAGAGCCCAAATGGGTGCTCCTGTCTATTTTGCAAGACAAGTGAAAACCAAGGGACCAACAATAATGCACCAAGACCTACTGCCTATTCCAAAATAGATGATAGATAATGAGACAGCCATTACAGCTAGGGCTGTCACAATTAGGAATTTCTGGAGACAAAATAAGACTTTTATTTTCCTTCACTACATTCTGCTATCAAATAAGCTTCGGGGGTTTTCAAACTTTGAAATTTGGAGTCTTCCCGAACTCTGTCACACAGATTTTATGCAAAAAAATGATTTGAGATAATCACGATTATGTATTATTAATACATGTCAAATAGGCGGTGACTCATCTTTTGTGGGTGTATGTTTTCAAAAGGGGGTCCATGGACCAATAAGTGTCAATTTGCGGGTCCTTGACATGAAAAGGTTTGAGAACCACTGTTGTAGTAGTGGAGTGTTGAAGACTTAAAAATACTCCAGTGGAGTCATCTCACTATGAATTTATATGTAATCTCTAAGATAAATTACTTACAGGCTTAATGTCGATGAACGACTTCAGGGACTCGTGCACTGTTGTACGGATGGTTCTTCTGCCCTCTTTATGGATGGGAGGAGGAAGCAGGTAGGGCAGCAGCGTCGGAGCAAATTCTCCTCTGGCCGTGGAACCTGCAGGAGCACAGTTACAGTATGTTTAATGCCATACAGTATATATGCTATTTTCAGATCGATAACGAAGGAACTCTCTTCATGTCCCCATCTGTCGCTGTGAACCACATCGCCCTGTGCCACTCCAATCTTGTATTGGCTTAATTGTTCTCCAAGAAAATACAATATGATCAGAACTCAAACACCCAGGTTACTCAGTCACTCCCACTCCAGAGAATACATGACACCAATCAACTCAACTGGCTACCAGAACACCAACACATAACATACACCACTGAGAACCACTGCTCTAGGGGACTTGAGATTTGACATACCATTCCTGGAGCCTGGGGAACTCTTCCAGGACTTTGGGAATTGTTGTCTCGACGATCCATCCTGCCCTGTACTGGCACGTCTCCCGCATATAAGCCTCCACCTGGGCGAGGGGCTGTGTGTTGTTTTTCAGCCATTCAGCCAACTGCACAGCTCTATCTCTGGTGATGGTGCTTTCTGTAAGACACAAAAGATTACACTGTTAAGATTTTTGACACATGGGGGGTGGCGGCAGTGGCTCAGGGGTAGAGTGGCAGGCAAATTGGCAGAATGGGAACCATGAGGTTGTCCGTTCAATCCCGGGATCTCCCAGAGTTACTGTCGAAGTGTCCTTGAGCAATACACTGAACCCCTAATTGCTCCCGGTGGGCAGGTTGATGCCTTGCATGGTTTCCTCTGTCTGTGTGTGTATGAATGGGTGAATGTGATGCACTATCTCTGTGAAGTGCCTTGGATAAAGCCACTATAAAAATGCACTATTTACCATTTTACATCAGACAATGCGACCCCATTAGAGGCCACGTAACAAATGTGATGGCATAGAGCAGTGGGTAACTTTGACGATGGATTAATTATAGCAGGTAATGTTTTGTAATAAAGGCTGAAATCCCCAATATAGTATTCCAATATTAAAATGCAGGCCACATTAAATGAAGTTAGGGGCTCCTTGTGGCCTCCGATTGCCCAAGCATGCCATAGATAACACTTTGTTACTCATAATCCGACAGCTTTGCAACAATATACCAGGCAACACCTGGGACATTGCATTACCTGGCATGACTAGTCTGTTGTGCACAGGCTCCTGCTCCCTCTGTGGCCCACGCCCAGATGAGCGCCTCAACATCTTCCGGACGTTCCTGAGTCTTTCTTCCAGGAACCCTGTTGCTGGTCTGCCGACTTGCCCCTTGGAAAACCATCTGTCCTGAGAAAACATTAAAATAATCCCCACATCAGCCCTCGAGCAGACTTTACAATTTAGGTATGTAGCAGACACACTTAATCCAGAGCGCCTTACAATAAGCATACAAGTAACAAACAAGAAATGCATAGGCCATTAGGTAATCCTAGAGACTAACATCACTACCTGAAATGCTAAGACACATCTAAGACTCATCACTTACCTAACATACTAACTAAAATGCATAACTACCAAACATGCCGTCTAAAAGGTCACACTACCTAGCTGCACACTACCTAGGTCACACTACCTAGTCCTAGGTCAAACTACCTGGCTCAAGGCTGGCTGAGACGTGTGCCTCTGTTGCCGTTTGGTCGGTATAAAACAAGCGCTCTAATTTAATGTAAGAGGTTGACTGAGGCGGCAAAAAGGAGTCAAGGGAAAATGTTGCCATTGTTACCAAAATTACTGCAAAATATCGCTGCCATAACATGTGGCACAATGTGTCACAATGCTATACCCCGTCTAACTGTATACTGTGTACTTTCAATCCTTTTACTGCATCATGGCACCTGATTTGACAATTAAATGTACTTTTACAAAATTCTAAAAACAGCAGATCTACCAGTTCAAAACGTTAAGAGAAGTGAATCACTTAATGTTAAGTAGGCCTACTGAAGCACTGGGAGCAAAGTACAATGGAGCCTCATTTATTTCCTAGGCAAGGGCATATACCAGGCACATTTTATGATTTGTCAAAATAGCAGATCTGCAAGCTCATAGCAGGGCACTCTGTGCTCAAAACAGCTTGTGGTACAGAAAGACAAAGGTCTTGTTTCCACTGTGGTCCTATGTACTATTTTTTATCAACAGAATAGATAGATTTACACTATAAAAACTATTAGCAACAAATACAAAGTGTTTATATTTATGCTACCGAATGACTGACATCAAGTTATTATGTTGTTAGCTTAGAAATGTGACAATCTCCAAGTTTCTACGGAGTGAGGGATACAAAACAAACAGTCTAGACCCGGGGTTCTCAATCTTTTTAATTCCAAGCTCTCCACTTGATTCTGACAGTGTAAAAATTGAACCAAATGCACCCGCTAGGGTCCATTTGGTTACATTTGTACACTGTCAGAGTTACAAACTTGTAAGGGTCAATTTAGACCCCTCTACAGGAACCCACAGAGCCCCTGGAATCCACTTTGAGAACCCCTGGTCTAGAGTCTAGACGCTACCAAAACAACACATTATATCCATAAACTGAAGGCATGTTTGATTAATTTGCTTACCTCTGAATCGTTCGATAAGCCCAGGGAGCTGCCACTCGGTCAGCTTTGATGCTACAAAATCGTCCATTCTCAACCAAGCTGAAACATAAACAAAGACAGGTCTTTCAGGCGTCTTTTAACTGTATTGGGCCCAACGTTAACTTTCAAATGTGCCCCTTGGTAGTTGGTTGGCGACTTACAATGTCGTCAAATTCAACACACAACTATACTTCCCAGAAACTCAAAGTTGCTACTGTATACAGCGACCGTAGCGTGCTACTTTGGGCTAGCAGCTGGCATGCTAGGCTAGCAGTCTCCACTCTCCAATACAATGGACCAATGGACTGGCGTTAGCAACCGTAGCTAAATGCCGTGGAAAAACGCGGTTTGGACAATGAAACGAACGATCCTTACCCTGAGCTGGTTTAACCAGCTTAGGGTAAGGAGCGTTCGTTTCAGTATAGCTAAAGCTACAGTGCAAGCAGCTATCTACTTAGGCTAGCTTTGCAGCCACATATACAGATAGGCTCCGTCCACTTTGCATTGTTTTGCTTGTTTTGCTTTTTACATTACTCTCTCTGATTCCCGGGCATAACCCAGCACACAACAATTATTCACGAGCTGACAACAGTATTAAGTTTATAAAATATCAATTCAACTATATGACAACAAAGCCATCGTGAATGTGTAACAAACCTTGTTTGTGGGGGAAAAAAGAGGAAATAAGTCCGTCCAACGTTCTCTGCCGCCGGCTGTCGTAGGCTGGAGCGGAGTGAGTGTGTTGTCCGTGCTGCTGCTCCACGCGCGAGAGAAATATAATAATCCTTTATTTCACATTTTTCACGAGTGTCTGAAGACTCTGCTCCCTCAAAAACAACTCCTCATCGGAAAACCCGGGCTGCACAATGCGCATGTGCAAAGTTCAAGTTTTACCATATTTGTTGGGTTGTCCAATTTTACCTGAATTTTACCCAGGAATATTCCATAGAAAATTAAACCCAATACTGAATAACCCCAGACCCAACAAGACAACCTTGAGAGTTGGGTTATGAAATAGCCCATTTAAAGTAAATATAACCCAATAAAATTGCCCAACTAGCATAACCAAGGATTTGGGTAGGCAGAACTACCCAGGCCTTTTGAGAGTGCATACTTCCACTCACACAAGGCTCCCATATCCAAGGCTTCCCTACCAATCACGGAGCCGCATGCAAAGATGCGTTCAGCGACTGCAGCCTCGGCCTACTGGGGGTGTGCGTGCAAAGTTTCACGCCAATCGGTCAAACCGGTGCCAGAAATCAGCCGCTCAAAGACAGAGGGACACACAGACAGACAGAAAGACTCACAGCACCGGAGCAAAATATAATACCTGCCCCCAGCAGTTCCAACCTGTCAGAGATTGTTTTCTGAGACTCAAAAATGAGCAGGCAGGCAAGGAGCACTATAGTCAATACACTCATTTGCTGAACTGAAACACATGTAAAGCAGATTTACTTATGCTGTGAAAGGTGCTGTCAAAATACAGCAGGTTGGAGCTTTGATTGATGGCTCTGTACTGCTGTATCTCCAGTTTGGGTGTAAGCCGGTTTTAATCTAATATAGGGCCTACCTACCTCATGTTGCTTTTTTGTGCCATGCTTTACCTTTATCTTTGGCAGTTTAAATTATTTTGAACAGCTATGCTATGTACTGTAGAATGGAAAATACTGCTATATTATATTGTCTAATACTGTGTGGTATTATGGTATACCAGTAAGACTCCCTAATCGGGAGATAAGCGACCGTAGGTCGGTTATCTCCACAAATAGGGCAAAAATTTGTTTTTCCAAAATCTCCCTGATCCATGTTGATGACATGAGTGTAGACATACTGTGTAGTGATTTTCGTGATTTTAGGGCAAAATCTCTAGGAGCAGTGTCCAAAAATTTGTTTTTAAAAATCGGCCTGAAGGTGGCGCTATATGGGACAGATTCATGTTGATGGGATGAGTGTAGACATACTGTGTAGCGATTTGCGTGATTTTACGGCAAAAACTGTAGGAGCAGTGGCCAAAAATGTGTTTTAAAAATGGGCCTGAAGGTGGCGCTAGAAGAGGGCCATGTGAGAAATGAGGGGTGGGGTCTCCGCGTAGCCTTGGCGGACGAATAGGTACCGGCCCCGGCTCTCCCGGACGCTCCCAGCCCGAGTTACGGCATTTTATGTGAGCTGCAGTGGAGGGGGTCCTCCACTGGGGGCGTCACCACTTTTGCATCCATTCTGGAGCACCAGGAGTGGGTGGTCCCCAGGAATTCCCCGTGAGCAGCCCCGTTGGGGTGGTCATTTGGTCATTTTTGCACATTTGGTCATTTTTTACACCTGGGGGTCCCTGGATCTCCGGGGGTCCTTGGAGGTTGTAGTTTGGCAGGTAAGGAGTGTGTGTGCAAAATTTGGCATGGATGGGGGCAACGGTTGTGGAGATATGAGCAGGGCAAAAGTGTGACATGTGACGTGTGACAGACAGACAGACAGACAGACAGACGGACAGACAGCCCGTGGAGGTTTTGATAGTAAATGCTCCCTACGGTCGCAATTATACCATTGGATGATTATTCACAGTGAGGTTATTGTTGTATCAGTAACGTGAAGATGGGAATGATGAATGGCCAGGGAAGACTCCGGGTACCATCAATTGCAGACTGACAACAACCAGAACCAAGTTCTTCTCATAATAACATATACATGATTAAAGGACAACTTTGTTTTTTTTACAACAAGGGTTCATATTTTAGATAGTCATTAGAGACAAGAAAAGATGAGTGTTAAAATGTTTTCATTTTCTTCTCTCTATCGTTTTAGTGATTTTAACTATTTTGATTTGCATGCAGCCCCCAGGTTGAGGGCATGCATGCAAGTGGCTCAATCGTTTTAGACACAATAAGCTGCACCGCAATATTTCATGGGCAGATGTGACTTATGGTGGCTGGTGTAAATAGTAACAAAGAAATTGTAGTCTTATTGTGTCTAAAAAGACATATTTAGCAACTTGTACGCATGTCCCCACTCTCTGAAATCAAAATACTAAAATCGCTAAAACAATAGAAAGCAGTAAATGAAAACATTTTAACACTCATCTTTTCTTTTCTCTAATTACAATCTAAAATATGAACCCATGTTGTAAAAAACTAAAGTTGTCCTTGAAGAGACCCTGCTGTCAGCTATATGACCACTGTTCAGTGCCCTGTAAATAAGGAAAAGGCCTCTGTCCTTTGTGTCCACCCACTTATCACATGACACCTGTGATTTAGATGTACTTGACCTGAATCAAGGTCATGCCATTTTCCTTTTCCACCGTTGGCTTGGGCTTGTGGCCTTTATCACCACAAATAGGACTTGATGGCACATGAAAATGGTCGATTCATGGACTGGACTAGAGGAGAAGAAAATGTACTGTAGTTCTGAAAAAAAAAAAAAAGACAGCTTGATGCCTGGGGCTAGCATGACTTTCCTTGAATAGTTTTCTTTATTCAGCACACCCCATGGGCCGGGTAGCCAGGGATTCCCCTCTAGTGACTGAGTTTACTGTCTCAGCAGGATTGTCTGGATCAATATGGTGCAAGTGTACACTCTTTATACACATGGGTCCCTCCTCTGTATCTCTAAAACAACGAACAACTAAACTTTTTGCCGATCTACAGAATACATGACAGCAAGGGCCGTGGCAGCAAGGGGATTTGTGCTGGGACATGATGACATTTAATAAACAAATATAACTTGGGGAGGGGGGGGGGATATGAAACAAATGCAACTTGACTACACTAGCTGACCGGATGGAGGATGACTCACTCCTTTCTCTCACTCCCTCTAAGCCACCTCGAACATCCCTCTCCTCTCCTCTCCTCTCCTCTCCTCTCCTCTCCTCTCCTCTCCTCTCCTCTCCGGCTACCACTGCTGATGTCATGGCCCCCACTTTTTTTGGATTGCTATATTTGAGACTGTGCTCACTGGTGTGGAAAAACCCATCATCTGGGCCAGCAGATCTGGAAATGGAGTACTCGCTGGGGTCGGCGGGAGACAAGGCTCCTTCCTTGAGAGCTCACCCAGTTGGGGGTGTCGGGGGCAATGAGTTCCAGCCTGGGGAGAGTTGGAGGTCTCCGACGGCTAATTTGTCGACTGTTCACTTTGGCACCGCGGTTCTTTCAGAGCTAAGACAACATTTCCCACTGACTGAGGGTCCTCCAGGCCCTCGGGGGTCCCAGGAGCCCCTTAGTGCCGTGAAGTATAGTCTCAGAAACACAGCTCTTAGGATGTTGCCTTCTTCTGCCTGAAAATTTGAATTGCTAAATGATTAGGTGGAGTGGAAGCCGCAGGCACAGATCAATAAGGCATCTAGATGCAGGCCTGCACAGCCAATTAAAGTGACCGGGGGAGGGGGGGAGGGAGGGGGGCTTTTGACAAATAATATGAGGACTTGAAAGAAAACCAGAATGAGAGAAATAAGAGATAGGGGTGAAATATCTTGGTTTGGTTATTATGTGTGCCTTCAATGACAACAGTACAAAATTGTAGGGTTTGTGCAAATAGTATTAATAGTATGTGCTGTTATGCAGTCCATTCTATTTAATGACTGTACCCTACCATGGCCTTGGTGTATATGGGAACTTTGAGAGCATATTAAATGCACACACAAATACACATGGGAAATTGAAACAGGACACTGTCACGTGCCCTTTGTTGAAGCCGGTTGAAAGCTAGTGTTAAAGACCTCCCTCATTAATGCTATATAAACTTTATGAATAAATGATTTGATTGGAGTTTTGATATGACAAACGAGCCCCGTTAAAATGCCCTTCGGAGAGGAGTGTCCGGCATGCAGATGTTGTTGCCAACTCTGCTTTTCATTCTGTAATGGTCGCGGATCAGAACACCATATATCTCTCAACTAGGGGTGTAACGATACATTTGAACAGCGATTCGGTAAGCATCACAATACATGGTTGACGATACGATACATGGACAGTATTGGTTCATTCATGGGGATACGATACGATTCGATTCAATTCAATGATTTAAAATCGATACAGTAACTATTTAGCAAAGACATTAAATCTGTGTGAAACGTGTCAATAGAGGTGTGATTCTTTAGCAAATACATGGACATTATATTACAACATATGGACATATGGACAAACCCGCACCTTGACATGAACACAGAGATTACACACATTTATCGATAGACCAAGAGTAGCTATATAGAATGGAAAAGTAATTAGAACCCTCTTTTTCATTTTCCCTCTCAAAATTGCTAAATACAAGGCACAAATAGGTCTCTACTTAGTTTCCATAAAATCGATTACCGGTATTTGCATAACAAAATGATTCGATACCGATTATTTGCATTGTAAAACGATACGATACGGTATACAGTGCCAAACGGTACGATATTTGCTTTTGTATATCGATATAGTAGATCATTGCAAATTAAAAATGATTTTTCGATTCAGTTACTATATCGTTACACCCCTACTCTCAACGAATAAAGAAGCACGGACATTGTGTTCTACGGTAGCATGGCCCTAAGGCCTGCACCATGACTTATTTGATAGAGTGCACCCACATCAATTATTAACTGTGCTTACATTGCCTCTAAACTTGCCATCCTATCAATATTTAACTCTTTACGGATCCTAGGGAGGTTATCCGAGCCAGACACAAAAATTATATACGTATACAGTATATACACACACATGGTATACATATAT
This sequence comes from Nannobrachium achirus, assembly GCF_963921795.1. Lineage (NCBI taxonomy): Eukaryota > Metazoa > Chordata > Actinopteri > Myctophiformes > Myctophidae > Nannobrachium > Nannobrachium achirus. Next base: position 17,878,704 of record NC_137817.1, read on the forward strand.
AGCCTATACACATATACACACTTACACATGTATTTATCTTTATACATTTTTCTTCTCCTTCTTTCAGACCAGTGGTTCTCAACCTTTTCAGGCCGCGACCCCCAAAATAATCTAATTTTAACTGGGGACCCCCCACCCTGACGAGCACTAAAAGAGTTGAGGCATTACATTTTGCCATAACACGGTTCTATTGTGAAAATAACAGATCTACATGCTCACAACACCTAGATCGTCTATCTTCTGCTCCCAAATGAAGACGCGAAAGTCACTTTCTGTCCGGCCTATTCGCAACACTTCGAGTTGTGATGGGAAGTCACCATTATACTGAAAAAACAGAGAAATATTAACTGAACCTAATAGACTTAATGTCATCTTTTCAAAATGCATATTTACCGTATAGTTTGTGTTTATATGCTTATTTCGCAATACCTATTGCGCAATCCTCTGTAGAGCCAATGTGTCATTATCATCACCAAGGTCTCAGGTTACAAGAGGGAAGGGGGGGGGGTCAGCTGCACAGGGGGAGGGAGAGAGAGAGAGAGAGAGAGAGAGAGAGAGAGAGGTACAGTACAGTACAGCACAGTACAGTACAGTACAGTAAGGTACAGTAGAGTACAGTACAGTAAGGTACAGTAGAGTACAGTACAGTAAGATACAGTAGATTACAGTACAGTAAGATACAGTAGATTACAGTACAGTACAATACGGTACAGCAAGGTACAGTAGAGTACAGCAAAGTACAGTACAATACGGTACAGTCAGGTACAGTAGAGTACAGCAAAGTACAGTACAATACGGTACAGTCGTACAGTAGAGTACAGCAAGGTACAGTACAATACGGTACAGCAAGGTACAGTAGAGTACAGCAAAGTACAGTACAATACGGTACAGTCAGGTACAGTAGAGTACAGCAAAGTACAGTACAATACGGTACAGTCAGGTACAGTAGAGTACAGCAAAGTACAGTACAATACGGTACAGTCAGGTACAGTCAGGTACAGCAAAGTACAGTAAGGTAAAGTAGAGTACAGTAGAGTACAGCAAAGTACAGTAAGGTAAAGTAGAGTACAGTAGAGTACAGCAAAGTACAGTAAGGTACAGTACAGTAAGGTATAGTAAGGTACAGTAGAGTACATTAAAGTACAGTACAGTAAGGTACAGTAGAGTACAGTAAAGTAAGTGGATGGATGGATGGATGGATGGATGGATGGATGGATGTGGATGGATGGATGCATGGATGGATGGATGCATGGATGGATGGATGGATGTGAATGCATGGATGGATGGATGGATGGATGTGGATGGATGGATGGATGTGGATGGATGGATGGATGAATGGATGTGGATGGATGGATGGATGTGGATGGATGGATGGATGTGGATGGATGGATGTGGATGGATGGATGGATGTGGATGGATGGATGGATGGATGTGGATGGGTGGATGGATGGATGTGGATGGATGGATGGATGGATGGATGTGGATGGATGGATGGATGGATGTGGATGGATGGATATGGATGGATGGATGTGGATGGTTGGATGGATGGATGGATGGATGGATGGATGGATGGATGTGGATGGATGGATGGATGGATGGATGGATGTGGATGGATGGATGGATGGATGGATGGATGGATGGATGGATGGATGGATGGATGGATGCATGTGGATGGATGGATGGATGTGGATGGATGCATGTATGTGGATGGATGGATGGATGCATGGATGGATGGATGGATGTGGATGGATGTGGATGGATGGATGGATGGATGGATGTGGATGGATGGATGTGGATGGATGGATGGATGGATGTGGATGGATGGATGGACGGACGGATGCGTGGATGGATGGATGGATGGATGGATGGATGGATGGATGGATGTGGATGGATGGATGTGGATGGATGGATGGATGTGGGTGGATCACTGCTGCAACGTAGCTGTGAGCGCCTGCGAAGCAGGCGCGATCTCTAGATGTGAGCGGCCCGAAGGGCCGCGAACCTCTAGTTTTCACAATTTCTGCCTCTAATATTTGACAATTTGGCCAATGTTTAATTTGTCATTTTAAAGATATTAAAAAAGTCCTTAAATTGTCACTTTAGAAATGTGCAGACACCCTCTATACACTTAAACTTCATGTTGGTTTGTTTACTGTTGAGAGAGAAAACAATGTTTCACATTAAGTTAATCATCTGGGGACCCCTCCAAAATAATTTGGTGACCCCCCCCCTGGGGGTCCCGACCCACAGGTTGAGAACCACTGTTTTAGACTAGACTAGGCCGAATTGCATTAACTCACAAACACATCAGTTTTCGTACTACAGTAGAACCGGGCCGGAGTAACACACTGTTGAATAAAACATATTTTTGCTCGAGGAGAAACTTTGATCTTCCTTTTTTTGTCCACAGGTCCAATCAACCGACCCGGGGTTTAAGCACTAGCCTGAGACAGATGATAACTGTGAGTTGTGACGGTGTTACCGTACCCCGCTCCTTTAGGGTTGACACCACAGGGACACCTTGGGATGTACACTATTAAAGCATGCTGGGATTTATAACGTCATCTTCTATGGGAAGGAATCCAAGAGCTGAAATCAATGGCCAAAAAGAGGCATCCACATACCATAAAACAGCCTCCTTCCTCTCCGTCAAAGTCCCCCCCCCGCACAGGCTCTTTGGGCCATCATTACTGGACCCGTTTGCGTTTATCTCTACGGAGGGACGCAATGACGACAGAGAGCGAGAGAGCACGCAGAGAGGGGAGAAGGGAGAGAGTAGAGGTGGGACGTTCACAAACAAATCGAGTCTTTTGAACGGCTCTTTGAAATGAACGATGCATGGGATCCGGTTCGCAGTATATTAGGGAGCCGTTCCTTTCTAAATGAACAGTTGTGGGAAATAAAAACATTCTCTACTTATGTAAAAGTATCAATAGCCTACTGCAATGTAGAAATAGGCCTACTCTGCCACAAGTAGAAGTTTGGAATTAAAATGTACATTGAAGTACAAAAGTTTTGGTATCAAAATGCACTTAAAGTACCAATAGCAGAAAGTAGGCTACTTGTTATGCAGAATGTACCATTTCACAAGTTTTCCAATGAATAATATGTAGAAAAAAACATTTGAAAAAAGCAGATCTACAAGCTCACCATGTGTCGCAACGCAACGCATTGTGAGCTTGTAGATCAGCTATTTTCAAATGGCAGGAATGTACATATATGTCCAACATAAATGTATATGTTGAATTGATTTGTAATTATAATCAAAATCTACAAAGTAACTAGTAACTAAAATGAGACAGTCTTTTGAACGGCTCTTTGAAAGGAACGGATCCCAGAGATCCGGCTCATTTCAAAGAGCCATAAATCCCATCTCTAGGAGAGAGAGAGAAAGAGAGAGGAAGAGAGAGAGGGAGATGCAGGGTGATGGCCTTCTTGAATCAAATGGGAGTTATTGCATTGACTTTCCTTTCTGCTATGGAGGTGGATCAAGCCTCATCATTCAGCTGCTGGAGAGAAATGGGGTCCATGGAGTCCTTTCGAGGGTTCATCTTTGTGGTTGAGCGTGCATACGTGTGTGCGTGCGACCGTGCGTGTTTGTGATTTACACAATGTGCATGCGTGCACGTGTGTCTACTGTATATGAGCAAGGTGAGAGAGGGAGAGGGAGAGATATGCCCGTGCAGCCTGCAGCTCGTCTACTATACAGGCAAATGAAGGAGAAAGCCATTAAGCTATTTCATCTATGCAGGCCCATACACATCAGGGGTGGAATGAAGGCCTTCGGAGAGGCATCCGCGGATAACAGACCGTTGAGATGATGGAGTGACTGATGGAAGAGAGGAATGTTCCAGAGAGGAATCTCGGCTTTCCATATGACCATGTCTGAAATTAGATTTGATCCGTTTTACAGTGACAACACTCTGGACCGCAATGAAATCGATGTGAAACGAGATTACGGGATCGCTGCAAAGCCAACAAGGCGTATTCGTTGCTAACACCCAAGGAAGGGAGAGACTAATGAGCGAGATGTAATCACACAGGTGATAATGATAATTATATTATACTCCCACGGCAGGCCCCTTTTCTTTTTTTCGCGAATAAAACACGGTGATTAATGTTAATTCAGGGATTATCGTACCAAGGTACGGGCTAGACAGCATAGGGTGATAAAGTATGTTAAATATCCTGATTTAATATCAGCTCCACTGTGTGAAGATTTATGGTGTGGAAATATGGAATGTAGCATGCACTGTTTCTCCCCTCCCTCTCTTTTTATCACTCAATCTCTCTCTCTCTCTCTCTCTCTCTCTCTCTCTCTCTCTCTCTCTCTCTCTCTCCTTTGCCCTATCTGTCCCTCTATCTCCCTTCATCTGTCTCACTTCCACCTTTTTTCCCTACTCTGCCCCTGCCATTCCCCGTTGCCTTTTCAAACTGTCTCTCCTCTGTGCAGTCAGCCATCATATTCTCTCTCTCTGTCTCTCTGACTCAATCCTCTCTCATCTCCTCTCCTACTTCCCTGCCCCGCAGGACTCCGGGCACACAGAATGACATGCATGGACTCTTCGGGCTCTGCGGCTTCCTACTCTTGAAGAGGAGTTTGTATGGGCCATTAATAGACTGCCTTTGATCCTATAGATCTCATCACTTATAGGCTGCCAGGAGATTGACTGGTTGGGTCTAGCCCTGAAAGCCCGGTCTCCTCTTCACCGGGGGATATTCATTTCAGGCCGAGTTTCTCTCCCCGTCTCCTCATCAGCCTCATCAACTCCTACACCCTGCCCTGCATTAAACAGGCACACAGGTCATTACTGAGCGCTGTGCCTCTCCCGCTGGCTCTCCACTCCACATCTCATCTATCAGTGGTGTGTTGGGACTTCCATCTCCAAGTTGAGTTCCATCCGCAGGCGTCAATGCTTATTCAGATTCACGGAATAAGGCAGCCACCCACTTCCACACTTGCACTTTTGCAAACAAAAAACATTATTAAAAAAAAAAGAAATCAGCATGTGCGATGTCAGAAATGTTAACCCAGTAGACAAACAATAAGCGAGGTTGCTTGGCAGCAAACTCTCAAATCTGAGATATCTCCCACCGCTGGTTCAATTTACAATTTAAAGCGTTGATGTGAAGTTATGTTAGACAATACTTTAACTTAACAACAATAATACCATCTGCTGTTGGGGCTGAGTAAATGTAACCAGTACCTTTGTTCCTAGCTACCCAGGACAAAAACTAGCTACTCAAATTTGAAAATAGTTTAACTACCACATGTTGAAAACGGCACACAAAATACAGAGTTGGTACCACTGTTGTCATTCCATTCTAGTATGGCATGGCAGCTTAAGTGTTGCGCAAGTTGGCGTTAATAAGAGGTATTATGGTCAGCTGTCTTTTTGGCAATCTTCCCTTGAGCAAGTAGACGATTGCGGCTGCACTGGGCAGCTTCCAAGTGAATAATTATATGACTATGAAGCAGCACATTGCTGTATAAAGAGCGCCTGTGCTCTATCAACGTCATGAATAAAAAGTGGGAGGGAATAAATAGCTTTTATGGCCATAACGTTCTGCACTTATAAGGTGGACATGCTGCACTGTATTTTGTGCTTATGATGTGCAATATGTCCTAAAGAGGGTGTCTGACGGCGGTTACAAAGTAGTGGTCAGGTGAATTAGTGTCCGCTTGACCTCCAGTTCAGTTAGAGGACAATGTTAATACACCCGATGCTGTGTGAGGAGGCTCTGCACATATGGCACTTAGTGCTTAATTACAGCCATCCTACATAACGTCCCCAGGATTTTCCCCCTGCGTGCGCCACGCACTTCACAGTCTGCTTTTCCATTACATTCAAGTCTAGGTTACAGTTAGCTGGGGCTCTCTGATGTTTAAATAACTGGACAAAATGCACAAATGGTAATGAGCCGCGCAGTAACCAGATACTTCAGCATGCGACGCGGTTAAGATTTTTCTTAATGATGTGACCTTGCGAACGGACGCAGGCACGCGCGCGTGCACACATACATACATACACACGCACACGCACGCACGCACGCACGCACGCACGCACGCACGCACGCGCACACACACACACACACACACACACACACACACACATACACACTTACTGAATCTGAGTGTTTAGTCAAAGTTTGGACTGTGCTATTTAAACTTAGAGGCTCTTTTGTTTTATTGATACACTGTAATGATTTTCTTTTTCATTAGCGGGAACTGCATAGAAAACCACTTCCTCAAGAGAAAAATGTGTTGTGGCCCCAAAACTGTTCTTAACTGTGTGCAGAGTCGGAGCTCATTGGAGCTATTTCTGTTCTAATGCTAATTAGCCAATACTTATTGAGGCCATATACTGGCATAGTGATTCAAGTGTCCATATTAATGTACACTTAACCATTTATATTTCCAGCATGTCAGCACCTTTTCGTATACAGGGTATTTAAAAAAGAAAATCTGTCTTGGACTCATTTGAATAGGACAATATCTAAAATCTCTTTGTTCACCCCAAAGCAACTGATAATTACAAAGTTAATTCACTTTGATTTTAAAATGGTGCTTTGTTTGAGGAAACAGTGTGCTACATAAAGTACTCTCACATTTTCTAACCCCCTCGCCCCCTTTTTTCAAAAGTAAGACAGCAGAAATTCGTATTTTGAGGTTAGGGAGACCAAATAATCTACAATACTGTAAGTGAGAGATGTTTGAGATTCTATAATGTTTGGGGTATTTTTGGCTGCCAAAGGTTATATGTATCATGAACGCATCGTCCAATTGACCCCAAATTTGAATGACATAAACAATCACTAAAGTGATCTCACTTCCGGAGCATGGGGTGAACCATAGATGAACAATATGTCATAGTAAAGCAAGCTACTGTATTTTCCCCCACACATTTCTCAGGTCTCACCTGGTTGCCGAGCTTTGCCTGCTCCAACTACTGTACGTGATTTTTTTTTAACGTCAATTTGGACAGACATAGAGGCCACTGTCATTTACATTCCCGGCCGGACTGATTTGTATTCCCAGTCTAGCTTTGTACAAGAATAATTAACATAAGGTCACACGATTGAGCGTAACCATTGTACCTTTCTAGTTACTTAATTGTGCCAACAGAGCTCGCAAGTACTGTGTTCAGTGCTGTCTGTATCCGGATTCCGGCTGACAGTACAGAGGCCTTTAGCCCAGGGGTCTTCAACGTTTTCAGGCCAAGGACCCCTTAGTTGAGAGAGATGAAGCAGGGACCCCCACAACCTGTTCATAGATTCCATATAGTTTCATCGTTTGACAGCACAATCATCAGTGTATTTTGGTTTCATGTCATTTTGTGTTTTCATATATTTAACCACTTGAACCGTCAATATTTAAACTTGACCTTGCACTCTGCACTTAGTCTGCTCTTTTTCCCCTCTACACCAAACCTTTTTGCCTAAAATAGCCGATCTACAAGCTCACAACACGACTCGTTGTGAGCTTGTAGATCTGCTATTTTTGGCTAAAGTTCTCAGAATAGGGTTGATAGGGTGTTGAAGTCCCCTGCTTTAGTCAATGAGGGAGAAGCGTTCTCGGTGACGTTGCCACCAACAAGTGCGACCTGATATAAATAGCAAGGTGCAAGTTGGCCCCTTGACAGAGTGCCAATTTGCCCACCCACATGCATACAGACAGCACTCATGACCCTACTTGTGTACTCTGCTGGTCACACTTGTCGTATTTTTTGGAAAGCGACCATGAGTGCACAAGTGGCAAGTTGGCACCTCGACAGAGTGCAGTCTTGTGTTATAATTGTGACCTGACAAAGGGACTGCTGATGAAAATAATAATAATAATAATAATAAAACTTTATTTGTATAGCACCTTTCATGACATGAAATGCAGCTCAAAGTGCTTTACAGAGCATAAAATGAAGCACACGTGCTTAACAGAGAAAAAGTAAAATAGAAATAAAAAATACATAAAAAAGAGATAAGTAAAATGATTACAATAAAGCAAGAAAAAATAAAAGCATAGAACATTGAAGAACAATTTCAGAGCCGTGCGGACGTCAATAGCAGCATAGGGATTAAAAAATTTAGCTAAAAGCAAGAGTAAAGAAATAGGTCTTGAGCTGTGCTTTAAAGCTATCCACCGAGGCTGCCTGTCTTAGGTGTAGTGGTAGTTTATTCCAAGCTGTCGGTCCATAGAAGCAGAAAGCTGCTTCACCATATTTTTTATATGTCATTGTTGGCACCTCAAGTAGGTCTGCACTAGAGGACCTGAGTGGGCGGGTTGGAACATATCTATGCAGGCAGTTATAGAGGTACGAAGGTGCCAGACCATTTAGAGCTTTATAAACAAGTAAAAGAATTTTAAAATCAATCCTAAAAACAACCGGGAGCCAGTGTAGCGACGCTAAAACTGGAGTAATATGTTCTCTTATCTTAGTTTTTGTTAAAACTCTGGCTGCTGCATTTTGAACAAGTTGTAATCTGTCAGTTGTTTTCTTTGGCAGACCAGAGAGAAGTGCGTTGCAGTAATCAAGCCGAGAGAAAACAAAAGCGTGGATCAGCGTTTTTGCATCGTTCAGCGACAGATAGGCTCTAATTCGCGCAATATTTCTAAGGTGAAAGAAGGCAATCTTCGTGACATGATTAATGTGTGTATTAAAATTTAATTCAGCATCAATGATCACCCCCAGGTTCTTAACAGAGGTGTTATTTTCTTTAGCCAGGTTACCAAGTCTATTTATTATTGATTCTCTCTGGGCAGTAGAACCTATTATGAGAACTTCTGTCTTGTCCTCATTTAGCTTGAGAAAGTTCTCACTCATCCAGCATTTTATGCTGGACACGCACGTCAGCAATGGGTCTAGAGCACAGGGGTCGTCCGTAGCCACCGAAAGGTACAACTGGGTGTCATCAGCATAGAAATGGAAATTCACACCGTGAGCGGAAATAAGTTCTCCCAGCGGCAGTATATAGAGGGAGAATAATAAAGGACCAAGAATCGAGCCCTGTGGAATACCAGAGCAGATGTTGTGTTTGTTTGACTCGAAGTCAGCTAGATTAACAGAGTAGCTTCTGCCTGTCAGATAAGAGCAAAACCAGGACAGAGCTGTACCTGACAGTCCTACCCAGTGTTCGAGACGTTGTATTAGAATTGTATGGTCAATTGTGTCAAAAGCCGCCGATTGGTCCAGCAGTAGGAGAACGGACACATCTTTGTTATCAGCAGCCACCCTAAGATCATTAATAACTTTTAAAAGTGCAGTTTCTGTGCTGTGTCCTTTCCTGAAGCCGGATTGGAATTTGTTGTGCACCTTATTGTTCTGCAGAAACACATCCAATTGATGAAAGATAATTTTTTCTAGGACCTTGCCCAGAAAAGGCAAATTAGAGATGGGTCGATAATTATCCAGCACGGACGGGTCAAGGTTGGGTTTTTTGAGTAAGGGTTTAACTACAGCCGTTTTCAGTGAGTCTGGAAAGACACCTGATTGTATAGAGCTGTTTACTATTTTTAGGATATCTTCAATAACACAGTCTACAACCTCTTTAAGAAACGGCGTGGGTATTGCATCCAGCGAGCAAGAAGACGATGTCATTTGCGATATGGTTTTACGAAGTTCCTCTTCATCAATTGCACAAAATGATATTAGGCTCCCCCTAGATTTATCGATGCTTTTACACATGGCACCATTAACCGCATTTGCATTTGTGACAGTATTATTCGTAATACCAGCTCGAATGTTAACAATTTTGTTGTCAAAGAAGGATGCAAACTCATTACACTTTGCTTTAGAGGCAGGGAGTGACTGCTTGTAGGACTGGGGGGGGTTTAAAAGGCGTTCAATGGTAGAGAATAAGACCCTAGCATTGTTCTTATTCTCATTAATAATTCCGGAAAAATAGGCCTGCCTAGCCAGACGCATGGTTTTATTATAGGTGGCTGTTGACGCCTTAAATATCTGTAGGTGGATAGTTAATTTATTTTTTCTCCAAGCTCGCTCTGCTCTGCGGCATTGTTTTTTGAGTGAACGTATATGATCGTTTATCCAGGGTGTTACTTTGGAATTATATTTCTTTTTAGTTTTCATAGGAGCCACTATATCCAGAGCTGACTCCAATCTAAGATTAAAACGTTGAACCATATCATTTACTGAGGGAATATCAGGAAGGCGGGGTGCACACGCAAGAAGGCTGGCAAACTCTTCTGCTGCCGAGGAACCGAAAAATCTCTTTTTTATAGTATATTCTCTATTGTTTTTTTCTAGATCAGAGACAGTCATATTAAAACACAGTAAATAGTGGTCTGATAAATCAGGCTTAGCGATAATCCTGTCCATAGAAATATTTAGCCCTTTAGAGATCACAAGATCAAGGGTGTGGCCTTGATTGTGGGTTGGCCCGGTAACATGCTGATCAAAATCAAGGGAATGCAGTAACTGTAAGAAACTCATAGCTGTAAGATCAGTAACAGTGTCCACATGCAAGTTAGTATCACCAGCAATAAGGGTTCTCTCATAGTCCGTGGAACAGATAGATAGAAGTTCAGATATTTCTGTAAGAAATAAGGCTTTGCTACATTTTGGTGGGCGATATATCGTAATCATTAGAACAGAGGATTGACTCTCAAATAAGTTAGCTTGATATTCAAAGGATGAAAAACTTCCAAAGGACAGGCACTTGAATTTAAAAATGTCAGAGAAAATGTATGCCAAGCCTCCGCCTCTTTTTCCTTCGCGCACTGATTGAATAAAGTGATAGTTTGGTGGGCAGGCGACGCCAAGTGCAAAAGCTCCATCGTTGCCCAGCCATGTCTCTGTTAAAAAGATTATATCTAATTTCTCTTCACAGATTATATCATTTACAGAGGAGGACTTGTTTAAAAGTGACCTGATGTTAAAAAGTGCCAGGTTTATTTTATGACATTTTACCGTACTATAGCCCCTACAGGGAATGTAAGTTAAGTTAGCTAAATTAGCAGAGCCACTGCTTATCCTGGACTCTCTATTTGAAATTACAGTAGAAATGTTGTGAGCCTGCTTAATAAAAGCGCTTGAAGGAGCATCGGGTCCAGATACGTTAGTTGCTGGGTATAATGGACCCAGCTGACATCAACGGCTAAACGTATTGTCCAGCTGGGAGGCCTGGGTCTTCTGTCGTTGTGGTCGTGGAGGGATGGGTGGGGGCGAAAGCACCCAGGCCACAGATTTCTGGGGCACGGCCGGGGCAATTTCAGGCGTTTTCAGGGATGGTGGTTGTGGTGCCGGGCGTTTGTCCTGTGGTGGTTGTGCCGCCGGGCCATTGACCGTGTGTCTGGCCGGGGTCATTTTTAACGCAGTGTTAATGAGTTCATTCATTCCATTCGTGAATTCTAGGAGAGGCATTGGAGATAGGGAGAAAGAGGAGGATTGGGGTGATGGGGCGGTTGTACCCGCCCCCTCCTCTTCCTCTGTCAACTCTCCGTTGTCAGTTGCCAGTTCACTTTGCTCACTGTTCGGGCCAGCCACGGCTGAAGCAGGGAATCCACAAAACTCTTCTTCATTACTGTCCTCTTCGAACATTTCCCTGAGTGACTCCAACTCTGCATTCATTCGTCTACTCCACTCTTCAGCGGAGATGTTGTCCATATTCAGTTCCTCGTCAGGGAGGGCAGGGACAACAACGGTAGCTCCTCCGTTCACCAAGGCCGTTCCCCCCTCGGCCGAGAAATGACCTATTAAGCTTTCTCTGGTACAGTACATAAAATGTAATTGTGTGTTCTATTTTAGGAAAACAAGATTAAGTTCCCACAGATTAAGTGAGAGAAATGCCAGCAGCCTCGTCAAATTGAATGATGAATGAATTCCGTTCAGTGGTCTGACCTCGCTAGAAGGGACAGTGGTAGCCTACAGTGGACTAGTCCTAGGTTTAACCAACTTTCAGGGGACTCAACGCATTAATGGCCCTATTTTGACAGTGGAATTTAGCACCATGGCTCATGGTCTTAACTTGCGCTGTGGGACGCTAAAAAGGGTGCGCTAGATACGGACAAAACACCTGCACCACACTGCTGGTGCACTGTGGACATTGTGGAAAGAAATAATGCATCTGGGTTTGATATAAACTCATTCAAGGTGTGGATTATAGTCTCATATACGACAGCAATTAAAGGGAAACCAGCCAATCAGAATCAAGGAATGGAACTAGCCATTTTAGAAACCATAATATGAATCAGAATTGCCCCAGAGTTCAGTGCACTTGTGATTGCTTCCAATCACAAGTGCACTGATCTCTGGGGCAATTCTGAAAAAAAAAAAAAAAAAAACACTTATACTGTACAGTATAGTGATACCCTATACTACACCAGTAGTTCACCCTAAGGGCGAGGTCGCTTCTCGGGGCATTGTCAGATATGGTATTAATATCGATGACATCTATATATGGGCATAAAAGGGATAAGGACAGAATTCATTTGTAACATTGTGCTGTCGGAACAGGTCAGCTACAGGATATCTTTCTGCTGAGCTGTGATGAGGTGTCACACCATGTGTGCACGCACGCACAGGATCTGCAGGTTTTTATAGTAAATGCGACCTAGGGCTGCAATAATATAATATAGTAACCACATATCCCACAGGCATGTTTGATGACATGCTTGATGACATTAGGACTAGGCACAAAGATGTCCTCATGTAACAACGGAAATGTTTCTACTTACATTTCAAATCCTGATAGATATGCTGCAATATTCATTTTAGACTCATTTTGACACGTTTTGGACACTACACTGCTAAATCTCATGTACGTAAGCCTATGCAACACTATGAATTTACCTCACAGGATCAACTAGACTGCACTTGTCGAGGTGCCAACTTGCAACTTGTTACTGAATTTCCCCCTTGGGATAATAAAGGTATCTATCTATCTATCGTGGCCATATATGACCTACTTGTGCGCCAGCAGAGCGTGCAAGTACTGTGATCGGTGCTGCCTGTGTCCGGCTGACAGTGGGGTATGTGGGTACATTGGTATCAGGATTTCCGCTAGGCATTTTTGGGGCCGGCCACGTTGGCCGGCAGGATTATATTTTACCGGCCAATCAATTAATTTATCGGCCATATTATAATGAACGTCACATACGTGTTTGCAGATGAGATACTGTATGTGCGTGTGCATGGTGCACCCGACTGATAATTACACCATTTTATGTTAGCGCTGGGCTCCTCTTTATTACAGATGCAATTGCAATCTTTTCCTGAGTTAACTAAATAATAGCCTAACTATCTACTTATGTAGGCCTAGATCGCTTGCCAAAAAAGAAGTGAATAGGTTAAAGTGGACGCAACTCAAGCGAACCGTTTGCGTGCCCTGCAACACAGTGGCCTACAAATTAATAAATTAATAGTATATGATTTTGGCTTCACGTCTCATTAAACCTTAATATGCAAACATACAACCTTTGTTTTGTTTTGTTAATGTTATGTTACGATGGCGCAAGGAGGAAGGTTGACTTGCCTCTGTTAGTCTGTTGCTTTGACCACCACAGTGGCATCACATCCATGCGATCAGAAAGTCATTTGCGTGCTTGTATAATCCATGTGATTCCACAGAGTTCGGGTCCCTTTTTTATTATCGTCTACTGGGTCCAGCTTGGTCTAGATTACCTCGGAAGAACCCCAGTTCTGTTCGGATCATAACACTAAACCCACGCTGTATAGCGCTGATTTGGACAAGCTGCTGGAATTGTAAGCTGTGAAATGTGATGTGTGCTTCTCCGTATGGCTGTCCTGCGTATCTAAAATAGCAGACATATAAGCTCACAGCGCAGCGCGTTGCTGACGTGTTGTGAGCTTGAAGCTCTGATATTTTCAATGCGCGTAACCACCGTACAACGAATATAGACTGATCTAATGCGCACAGCGCAGCATGAAGCAGCAGCTGCAGCGGTGCTCTGCTGTCGTCAGACTCACAGAACATGATACAAATTTAAAATTATGTTAGGTTTTAATGGTTGTAGCTTTACTGCTTTAGACAAATAATTATGTGAATAATAAGATTAAATGATAAAATAGCCTAAGAGGCATTTTCCCAGCCGGCCACGGTGGCCGGTGGACTTTTTAATTACCGGCCAATTAATAAACATTTAACCGGCCAATGGCCGGTAAATACCGGCTAACGGAATCTCTGATTGGTATGTGACGACACTTGATGTTTGGTGGTGACGTCACCAAGAATGCTGCCCCCTCATTGGCTAAAGGCCCTGCCTTTGTGCTGTCAGCCGGATACAGACATCACCGAACACAGTGGCCTATATATATACTTGCATGCTTTGCTGATGCAAGTAATACCGTATCGGTACATTCTACCTATTTCCATGGCCCAGAATTGAAGATTAAAACTCTATGTTCTGATGGTTATCGCTGCCCCAGAGTGTTTGTTCAGAAACAGGGGACTCGCTGGTAACAGTGGGTTACCAGCTTAAGCCATACAGGAGAGAAAACTGAATTATCAGCTTCAATTTATAGAGTTCCAGTTCCAATATTGTCTGCTCACTTCTTTGAGTCATCGATTCCAATTCCACTTTGTATCCAAACATTCTAGGCCTAATTCCAATCCGCTCTAGCTCTTACTGACTCACTGACTTAAGTCAAGTCAAGTCAGTGAGGGCTTGAGGGCTGTTCCATTTGAAATGGGTAAGTCAGTGAGGGCTCAGGCCTGCACCTTTATGAACCCTTTCTGTAAGTCAGTATTGATGCAGACTTTGGCAAAGGAATTATCCACAGTTCATAGCGTTACCAGGGGAATCTCCAGATCAGGTCAATCATTTAAGTATGAAATGAACCGCAGTTAATGACAACAAACAGCAGTGCTTTCTCACTGTTCTCAAAAAGAGACAGAATGGAAGATATATACTGTATTTAGTAAAAAAAAAAAAAAAAGAAAAGAAAAGAAGGGGGATCAGAAATGAGTAAAGTAAATACAGAATGAAATCCAATTTAAAATTAAAACATTATAACCCCTAATCTAAACAGAAATTAAAACGAACAGATTAACATAAATATTATAATAATCAACAATCACAGCCTTTAAAGCAATAAGGACAGTAAAGAGTTTTACATGTGATGTAAAGTATATGAATGAAACAATCCTCTAAAGTGCTGTTCCATTCCGTTTATAACATTTTGGAGCCCTTTCAGCCTGCACAAGCACTTACCAGCTGACGTCACTTAAGTCAGTGAGGGTGCATGGCTTGAGGGTTTAGGGCGGATATTGGAATTGGGCCTATAGAGCATAGCAGTGGTGGCCATTTTGTTTACCAGCTCTGGTTCCACAGACTAGAAGTTCACGTCTAGAGATCTCACAGTTGCAGCAGTGATCCAACTGATATGGCCATATATGGAGATATGTATCTGTCAGTCCTTGCACACTTCCAGGTACCCACCTCTCCAAGTGCCCACATGTCCCTAGTGCCCAGTTGTCCAGGTGCCCACCTATCCAAGTGCCCACATGTCCCTAGTACCCAGTTGTCCAGGTGTCCACCTCTCCAAGTGTCCACGTGTCCCAAGTGCCCAGTTGTCCAGTTCTCCAAGTTCCCACATTTCCCTAGTGCTGTGTTGTCCAGGTGGTCACCTCTCCAAGTGCCCACATGTCCCTAGTGGCACCACCTACAGGCCAAAAAGGCCCTGACTGTGTGGGGCCCCAGGCAGCCGCCTAGGCCCAGCCCTGCACGGCCGACTGTGTGGTGTCCCGGTCCAGCCCTGCACGGCCTACTGTGTGGTGGCCCAGTCCGGCCCTGCACCGTAAGGTGCAGGGCCGTGATTATGAGAAGTAGAGACAAATCTGAAGGTGGAAAAGTAGATGGTCAGCAAGGCAGATGTGTTATTGATTTTAGTATTATGTTTTTTAGACAATTGAACAACTGCTGAACGTGGAGTTACAGATGGACAAAGATACGCACTATTGCTGTGGTATGCATTCCGATTAGGTAGTGAGATCTGATTAGGTAGTGAGATAGAAATCCCATTCTTTCAGCCCATATACGAAAATATTGATATTCATTATTTTAAGCCTGGAACAAAGCCTCCTGGTGAATAATTTACAAAATGAACGCGTGTGCACGGAGTGCCCGAAAATCTGGTAAATAGGCTACAGTAGGAATAATTATAAAGCCTTGGCAAAACTATGGCAATCCAAGTGTTAAGTTACACTTATTTTAACCAACAAATGTCACATACAGAAGAATGTTTTGCTCATCTTCTGAGTTCGGTTGCCTTTCTTAACATAAAGTGGAGTTGACAGAAAATATGGAATAAATACAAATACCCCATCCGTCCGTCCGTCCGTCTGTCTGTCTGTCCGTCCATCCGTCCTGGCCTGGAATTCAGAATCTCAACAAAAGACACTGGTGTCTACATGACCAGACCAGACAGAGGAGAAAGTGGTACAGTCAGCTGGGGCATTAAGGACACTGTGGCCTCAGGTCATGCCATTTTTTTGAGGGGCACAAGGCCAAACTGAGGGGCAATGATGCCATGTCCTTCGTGGCCTGACTGAACATCCGTCCGTCCGTCCGTCCGTCCGTCCGTCCGTCCGTCCGTGGAGGTCTGGAGGACATGTACAGTACCGTCTATGCCCCATTGACTTCTATAAAAAAGGAAAAAAAGAAAATTATAGAAAAAATGGTTCTAAGGTAACCTAGTGAAGAAAAAAAAACACATTTTGCAAAACAGAATAGCGTGTCATATCTGTCATAAATGTACAAAACATTAAGGTGATTTATTTTTCCATATTTTAATCAGGTGGGAATAGCTGCCTAAATGCCGCGGGGAAAATTCCCACTGACTAAAGCTGCACTCACACCATCGGAACTTTTGAAATCTTAAATGATTTAGAAATCTGTTAGCATCGCACTCCGCAGGATAATGAGAGTATCTTATACCTGCCCGAACACAGCACCTCACGTGATTTCATCTCGCGTGAACACGTGCGGAAGCATCAGCAGTAGAATTCACCTCACATTTGTCTCCTTGTAGACTGGATTTCTCTCGTCTGTCTGTCCCGTCATGCCCCCGTCGTTCCACTCGGTCAGTAGAGATCCAGATAAATATCAAACATGTCAGGAAGGCCCTGAACATCACGTGAGCAACTCGGTATGATTATGATTGTATCTTTGAACAGCTCACACTAGAGGATAATTATGCCCATGATTGGCTCTCGATTTGGCCATGTCTGGTTGAGCGCAGTTGATAAAAAAAAAGAGTGCATTGTTCAGTTTGTAGTGTGTACCGAATGAATAATGAATGGTTCACGATGAATATTAATATCGTTATATACCAAGTACTTATGAATATGTGTATCACTACATCCCTAGTACTTTACTATAATAACTTTCTATTTTCAATCTTTTTTGTTTCTTTCCTTTTTCTGTTTTGTTTTAGTAACTCCACCACCACCTCCACCTCCCTTGGTTTTCCCTGTTTTGAGACACATCCATGCAGCAAAATGTAATTGCCATTTTAATTTTGTTTTTTAGTTTTGTTTTTGTCAACCTGCTGCCTGTAGAATGTGCATCATTCGATAAAGCTGAAATCTCCTGCCCAGTGGCCAGCTGTTTTTATTTATCTATTTATTTTTCAATCTATTTTAGTGAACCTAAAATGAATTATTGTTATTTCATTTCTTCTGCAAATGTAGTCATTTCCAATTCACCCGTGAATTGTGGTCCTTAGAAACCCCACTGTTGGCCTGGGGAGGCTTAATTTGTGCACCTCCGATTCACATGGAGGTCAAATCTCCAGCCCAGTGCCCAGACTGGTTTTTGTGAAGTGGTTGTTTTGAAGCATCCATGCATTAAACAGTTCTGCAGATATTTAGTTTCTCCACATTGAGAACAGGTTACAAGTAACTCCCTTGTGCTGGTTCCCCTAAGGCTGTTCA
The DNA here is from genome assembly GCF_963921795.1 of Nannobrachium achirus. Taxonomy (NCBI): domain Eukaryota; kingdom Metazoa; phylum Chordata; class Actinopteri; order Myctophiformes; family Myctophidae; genus Nannobrachium; species Nannobrachium achirus. Next base: position 17,896,614 of record NC_137817.1, read on the forward strand.
GGACCGACAACGGTAGCCCCACTCAGTCCATGGACTAAGGACTCTTGCTCATGCCCATACATCTGCTGCTTTTGCTCTTGGACTATAATTAGGAATTACCGGTACTTAGTTCCTTCTTTTACTCTGCTGTCCAAATGTCCATATTTATGCCAATACTGTACTTACAGTATTTGTTACTGTACGTATTATGTATACATTACATTCCAAGTGCTGAGGGCAAGGACATTTATATATATATACATTTTTTTCTTCTGGTTTCTGGTGCTTCTTTCCTAACTCCAGTTGCGTTGCTTCCTGCTGACTTATTAGTATTTCTTTTCTACCCTGCTGTATCTCCTTTTTCTGTCCTGTGTTTCTTTACTGCTGTACCACCATCGATAACTGAATGTCCCCTATAGGCTCAATAAAGGCCTATTATAGGATGTGAGGGGTGTTTCCCACAAGCAGTTGATGGGCGGTGGGTTTTCCTTCTTGTGCCTCCTACTCACTTATTCCTCCCCTCTCTTGCTACCTTCAATTTTATTCCTCTGCTCGACCTCATTTTCATGACCTTAGCTTTCTCCTCTCCTTTGCCAGCTGCTTCAAATGCAATCCTCTGCTCATCTAGATTGCACATGTGCCTTCATCGTTTCCTCCTCTATTCAATGGGCTTACTCTCCAAAACTTTGCCATTGCCATAGCTTTCTCCTTCCCTACCCTAACCCTGCAAGCTTCATTTCCATCCTCCCTCAAAGCAATCCCCTCAGTTCTGTGTGTCTCTGATTGGGGCTCCAGCATGGTTGTCCGCTTTCAGCTTGCACATCTGCAAAAGGCTTTGCCTGAATTCTAAGCCTCCGCTGAAGGGTTCAGCAGTCGCCACAGACGTCTCCAGCTCTGTCTAGAGCCTACGCTATGGGTCCTGTGCTCAGTGGAATGTATCTTCCTTGCTGACCTATCTCTGATCTGTTGTACTGGTTCTGAGATGTCAAACACAACAAAGCAAAGGTTATTAAAGATCTGTCTCTTGACAATGAGTTGGATTCTGTGAGCTCAGCCATGTTCAACAAGGTTTTACCTACCTTTTCTGGTCCTCCCTCACTTTTTTCTCCATCTCTCCCAAATTCTTCTTCTCCACCTTCCTCCTTTCTCTTGCATGACCTTAGCTTTCCCCTCTCCACAATCTCCCATTTTGCAATAATCTGCTTCAACACCATCTCCTGCTCATCGAAATTGTGTACACAAAGCCTTCGTCATTCTCTTATTTCTTCCTCCTTCCGCTCTTCACCATTCATTGCCAACTCTCCTCTCTCTCAGCAAGCTTAATTTCCATCTCCCTCAAAACTAGCTTCCTCAGTTGTGTCTCTGTTTTGAGAGACAGGGTCTTTGCTTTCAGCTTCAAGACTGCAAGGCTGCGCCTGCTTTCTCGGCCTCCGCTGATGGTTCAGGGCTGCTGGCCCCTGCAGACTTCTTTTCCTCCTCCAGACGCGCACAATGTCCGGAGAAATGTCTCATTTCGGTTGTTGGGCTCAGTGGAACTCCAGTTTTTGCTGGCCCAGTTTTTATCTCTTCCACATTGAGACGCCAATTCCCCCGGAACTTTATGGGCCTTTGACCAAGGATCTGCTGTACAGGTTCCGAGTCGTGAAACACCACAAAGCCAAAGTTAGGGAACTTGCCACCACTCTTCACAGTGACCTTCTGTACTCTACCAAAATGCTCGAAGATCTCCATTAGCTCGGCCTTGTCCACATCGTGAGGGATGTTTCCCACAAACAGTTGGTGAGCAGTGGGTTTCCTGGCCTGTGCCTCCCCCTTCCCTTCCCATCCTGACATAGGTCCCTTATGTACAGCTGGAGGGCCTTCAGATCTCTGATGTCTCTGTGTTTCAGGGAGAGGGGTGGAAATCATTTTGAGCTCCTCAGTTGTTTGTGCCTCTGGTTGGGGCTCCAGCAGCAGCAGGGTGTCTGATTTCAGCTGCACGGCTGTAGGCTTTGCCGACCTCTCTGCCTCCACTGAGGGTTCAGGGCTGGCAGTCCTCGCAGACTTCTCTGGGCCCGTATCTTGTATGAAACCAAAGCTAGGTTCCTGTGCATGCGTTGTTGGGCTCAGTGGAACCTCCTTCCCTGATGACCCAGTCTTTATCTCCTCCACGTTCAGGCGCCAGTTACCGCGTAGTTTTACGGGCCTGTTACTGAGGATCTGTTGTACAGGTTCCAAGTCATCAAACTCCACAAAGCAAAAGTTAAGGCGCTTCCCACCACTCTTGACAGTAAGCTTTAGGACTTTACCAAACTGCTCAAAGAACTCTGTGAGCTCAGCCTTGTCTGCGTCATGAGGAACGTTTCCCACAAACAGTTGGTGGCCAGTGGGTTTCCTTGCATGTGCCTCCCCATGTTTCTCGGCCTCCTCCCTCACTTTATTCTCCATTTCCAACACCAAATTCCCCTTCTTCACTTCGATTTTCATGGCCTTCGCTTTCCCCTCCCTCTCCGCAATCTCCTTTTTCATGTGCTTCAATGCCTTCTCCCGCTCATCTAGATCATGTACATAAGCCTTCAGGAATTTCTCCTCTCTCTCCACAAGTTCCTTCCTCTGCACCAGCTTCCTTGCCACCTCCATTACCATGGCATTGTTCTTCTCCTCCCTCTCAGCAAGCTTCATTTCCATCTGCCTCAAAGTCATCTCCCTCCCAGCAAGTTTCATCTCCATCTCTCTCAAAGCCATCTCCCGCTCATAGGGTCCCCATACTCCTAGTCCCCAACCCAGTCTGTTCTCTTCCACCATCACATTATTGTCAGACAACTCCCATGTCTCCTTAACTGGGGCGTTCTCAGCACTCATCTTGTAATTGTCCCAGTACATTTATTTGACAATTAGTTAATCTTCCTACTTTTAAATATATATCATATATCTATTTCTTCAAATGCCATGCTGTGAGTTTGGGAGGCAGCTATATACCGATAATTCGTGACGTATGGGTATCGTCACCAGTCCCATTATGGTGATAGACTATGATTTTTGTTAATTAATAACCTCAGACCTTGACCAGTGATTGGAGGCCAGTCTAAGCAGGTGGAAATCAGGTAATGCTGATGTCATCAATATGTTAGTGCTTGGAGGACAGTCTAAAATGATGAGGAGCTCCATATTTGGACAAGACTGACAGCATGGTGGAGATAAGGAGGGCACTGAGCGCCCCTAGTTGTAGCGGTAGTTTGAATATTACCATCTTTTTTATTTTATTTATATGACATCGGTGACCCACCGGTCCACAACCAAAATGTTTTGTGTTACAGTATGTATTCTTTCCATCCAGGAAAAAGTGGAAAAAGTAGTCACATTTTGTACTTAAAGAGGTGGTGCCATGATTCCCCCCCTCTAAAACATGATTATCAGGTATTATGATTATACTAGGAGGAAGATTTTTTCCAAAAAGTATACAGAAAGAGTTAAAATTGGGTTTTGATGTGGCCACACCCCCAGTTCATTAAGTATGCATGGATGTCATGGTGGGTGGTGACCCAGCTGAAGTTAGCCACACCCCACAGTGTTGGGTGAATGGTAATTAGGGGAGGAGTTGATTCTGTGATGTAATAAGTATGTGTGTTTTTAACTGACACTTTTGACCACAAGGTGGCAGCCTCCAAGAGAAAACAAACAAATACCAAGAGAATACATAATTGCTCATAAAAACCACACCAGCCAGGGGGTCTAATGAAGTACTTTCAACCTCCTAGACACATGAAAAACAGAAAAAGTACAAAACTATGGCACCACCTCTTTAAGTAAAAGTACCTATACCACAATGTACACATGTTACAGTCTGTTACAATTAATACAAGTCCAGCATTCAAAATGTTCTTAAAAGTACAAAAGTATTCAAATTAAAATATACTTTCACAAGTTTCCAAATATATTAAAATGCTTTGGAAATAGCAAATCTACAAGCTCAAAACATGCAAGTAAGTATGCATATAGGCTGAAGTGGTTAATGTACAGTATGTGGCGACACGATGCTGGCGGCCTATTACTCAAAAGTGTACTTAACTCATTGAGTGCCTATCCCGAATTAGTTCGGTATATATTATCGCATCCCAGAGTGCCTATCCCGAACTAGTTCGGCATATAAAAAATATAAAAATAAATAAAAATTTGAAAAAAAAAATTTTGAATTTTTTTTTTTTGGACCCCATCAAATCTAGTGAACATGATTTCAATCGCGATTTTGCATGTTCCACCCCCATACAACCCCATCTAACATACAGGGCAGCCATGTTTGTTTACATAACATGTAAAACATAATGGCGATTATCTCAAGAATGCCTGAACGGATTTCCAATCGGATTTTTTTGTTTGAAAGCTGTGAACAAACTGCACAAATCTTTTTAGAGCTCATTCTTCTCTGTTTTTTTCCCATGCATGAGGTGTGCAAGGTTTAATCATGGCTAAGTTGACGAAAATAAGGCTTCTAAAATGCTTGGTAGCCAATAGCTAACTTCAAGCTAACTTCATCCTCTTCCTGTACATGCACAAAGGAAAGTGTTCAGGCAAGTCATGGCTGCAGGGCTTCTGCATATACCAGCATATCTCTATGGGATTTTCTATGGCCACTGGGCGCCCTCTAGTGGTGAAAGGGGTGGCACTAAATGAGTTTTTAAAGGGATATTTCAAAAAAACTTTTGGTAATTTTATCATCTAATTAGGCTTTTATGAACACCCTGAACAGTTTTTGAAGCGGTGAAAACCGCTTCCAATGAGTGGCTTTGTGTGTCCCACGCCCATATATGGTCATTTCAGTCCAGAATGAACAGGCTTTTTTGTAAACAAAATGTCTGTCACCTCATGTCCATATATGGTCATTTCAGTCCAGAATGAACAGGTTTTATCTGTCCCGTACGTCCAGAATATCAGTCCAGAATGAATAGGCTTTTTCAAAAAGCAAAATGTGTGTCCCATGTCCATATACCGGTATGGCCATTTCAGTTCAGAATGAACAGGTTTTATCTGTCCTGTCCAGAATATGTGTGTAGTGTCCCTCCCGGTCTGATGATTGGATACTTTGAGGATTGGTCAAGCTTCACATGATAATTTGGCCCTCCAGATAAAATCATTCATTCATTCAGAATATAATAAAGAATGTAGAATTCAGAATATATAAAGAATGTATAGATCACAGAGTTCATAACTCTAGAACACAGAATAAAAGTTCACCGCTTCACTTCGAACCGAGGTTTGATTTTTAATTAGCTTGATTGAATATTTAGATATTTGATGTAAATGTTATCAGGCCCTCCAGGCCCAGGGCCTCTCCCCACACACACCCATTGTAACTTCAAACTTCATTTTAACCATGATAGATTCATTAAAAACACCCATTCTTTTTTCTGGTGACTCATACTACCCTCCTAATATGTGAGCAGGCCATCTTTTTTCATTTATTTTTAATAATATTTTTTTTGTATTTCATTTTTTCCATTTTCCCAAATAATTATTAAAAATAAATGAATAAATGAAAAAATAATGGGTATTTTTAATGAATCTATCATGGTTAAAATGGAGTTTGAAGTTACAATGGGTGTGTATGTGGAGAGAGGCCCTTCCACTGCTCCCTGTTGAAAGTGGAATATCCCTTTAAGTAGGCCTACAGTACTCGAGTAAATGTATTTAGTTACTTTAGCCTACACCACTGCCACCCAGTAACATAAGAATATGAATTGCATCCTTTGTCGTATATCCTCTCTGTCTTTCAAAGTCTATTGCTAGCCTTTCACAGACATCAAACTTTGGCAAGGTGACTCTAATGTCCGACTATCACTTGCCCTGAGGCTGGGTGTTCAGTCAGCTGCTGATTCCATAGATAGGCTATCACCAGCCAGGTCCACATGGCCATTTTCAAAGTGATGGGGAGCATTCAGAATGATGTATGACGCATTTTCTTGAGTTGAGGGAGGGATGCGCGTGCTGGTGCCACATAGGGACATTAGGCTCAGATAGCGACAAGGTCATTCCATAGGGACTTGGCTTTGGAACAGGAGGGTGACCAGTTCACATCAAGTACTGACCCCAGTATGGATTGTGGACAGATAACTGGACAGAGGTGCCAGTTTATCTGCCTAGGTGACCTTGAGCAAGGCACCGAACACCTAACTGCCTCTGGATGCCGTTATGTAGTGGCCCATCACTCCATCTGTCCACATTTGCATGTCTATAATAAGACATGGGTGTGCATGTCTGCAGGCTATACAGTATTTGTGTGTGTGTGTGTGTGTGTGTGTGTGTGTGTGTGTGTGTGTGTGTGTGTGTGTGTGTGTGTGTGTGTGTGTGTGTGTGTGTGTAAAAAAGTAATCTTCATCTTCTATTATTGACCTTTCATGGGCTGTGTAAAAAGGTGGGAGATTAGAGTATAATAGAAATGTTGATTTCCAACAATGGCTCACATAAAGAACCAATGTATCTATGGTGCCTTTGTAAAACCTGCTATTTTTCATTGTTCTCAATAAGATATATTTCCAGTTGGAGTATCAAGGCGACAGGATTTGACTTTTCAGCCCTCCCTTAAGTGTAGATTCTAGTTCAGCTAGGCTCATCATTCTCAAAGTCACGTCAGCTGGACTGCAGTGTGTTCACATTTCGACAGATCACACACTAATTCACTGCCCTGATTACAAAGCTCTCCCTTCTCTCACCGACCCAACTCATCCGCTCATGTCACTAGCAATCAAAAGTCAGGCACAGCAATTCATTGGCATGCATAATATTACAATTTCAATGAATCCCCACACCTCAATTTCCATGGCACTGTCTCAGGGCAATGATGCTCCAGCTACAGCATTACTTTCTGCTGCAGCTCCCGTTCACATTACCATGCGAACATGGGAAGAGATGGTTCATTCAGAAATGTTAATCAGACAGTTGAAATGTCCAACAGGACCTTGACAGTAGACCTAGACCATGTGTCAATGAATAACTTATGCAAAGTCACTAACACGCCATTGTTATATGCACATTATACATTATTTTGCATGTGCATTATACAATATGGTTTCAATTTACAAACTTCAGCTGTGCCAACAGGGAGACTTTGAAGCAGCCACTGAACCAGGAAACGCAGGACTGCACAAAGGAGCTTGGCAAATATTTGTTTCCACCCTCTCATTCGGCAGAGGTTTCTAATAGCAAACACAAACATAATAACAAAATTCCATCTAATCTCTAAGCTCTCGGGACCGTCCCTGAAATTGTGCTGCTTTGTGCTTTTGATGGTTCAGCCATTTGAATAAACTGCATGTGTTTCGAAGAGGAGCTGGCGTAATTGAGGGAAGTTTTTGCAAGTGGTCTGCTTGTTTGTAGTTTTATGCAGATCACAGCGTTTTCCTCAGCATGGACCTATTGGGGCGGCATAGCTCAGGGGTAGAGAAACTGTTATTAGAGCACGAAGGGTTCCCGAAAGGTTCCCAGTTTGAATCCGGGCTCCCCCTGAGTTAATGTCGAAGAGTCCTTGAGCAAGATTCTGAACCCCTAATTGCTCCCGGTGAGTAGGTTGGTGCCTTGCATGGTTTCCTCCGCCACCGGTGTGTGAATGGATGAATGGAATGCACAATCTCTGTAAAACGCTTTGCATAAAAGCGCTATATAAATGCACCATTTACCATTTTTACCCCTCCCAACACCCCTGCCTCTCCCTGCACCCCCTCAACCCACCCCACAAACTGGTGCTGCTTTCTTCAGCTGATGCAGCCGCAGTGTAGCTGGGGTCAGTCAGCCAGCATGGGATGCTGAGTACTGGCCTCATCCTTCGTTCGTGACAAGTTAATATGGACAAACCCAACCGGTGCATGATGCTCTATGTAGCAACAACACCAATCAACGACGAGTCCCAGTGGGGCCTAAGAAGCTATGGATGCCTTCCCATTTCCCCCGGTCTCACATATCTTCACAGGGTGGGGGAAATCTATATGTTAGAGACAGAAGCCACAAAAATGTTGTGCACAGGGCTTGTGTGGTGTGAGGTGTATAGCTCAATATGAATTCCTCACAAACACATCTATCATTTATTCCCCACAATACATTTTTATACAATTTTGCAACATTCTTTTTTTTGTGTTATGTGAGGTGGCCTAAGGATGAATAGAATATTTTCAACTATACTATTGAAATAACTTGAAGCACATACAAAAACACTCCACATAAAAAACGGCTCCACGTACTAAATAACACCAGTTTTACTTAAACACCTTATCTGTATTACACAGACAAGGTGTAAATTAAAAAGAAAGTAAGTCATTATCACAGCAAAATGTTCTAAAAATGACTCTGTGTCAGAAGTTTTGTGGCAATTTGAAGCGTTTGTTGAAATATGGGGCCTTAAATGTAACTAGAAATGCACTCTGTCGAGGTGCCAACTTGCGTGCGCGCGCGTGTGTGTGTGTGTGAGCACAATGGATAGTGTCCGCGCATGTGCCGTGTAACTGTAAAAAGGTGATGCTGATCGCGTCAGAGCACCACTAAGTAAATGGTGCATAGCACCTTTATCCAAAGCACTTTACAGAGATTGTGCATCTCTCACACACACATTCATACACCGATGGCAGAGGAAACCATGCAAGGGCGGCTGTGGCTGTGGCTCAGGAAGTAGAGTGTGTGGCTCAGGAAGTAGAGTGGGGTGGCCAATGATCCGTGGGTCGGCGGTTCACATCTCAGCTACTCCTGTCTACATGTCGAAGTGTCCTTGGGCAAGACACTGAACCCTGCATTGCCTCCAATGGTGTTAGCTTGTCAGTTGCCACCATTGGTGTGTGAATGTGGGAAGTGAGGACGCTGGCGTTGACTGTTCGCCGCTTCACCTCCCAATGTATGAATGAATGAACCATTGTAAGCGCTTTGAGTTCGCAACTTGCTTAGAAAAGCGCTATAAAAATGCAATTCATTATTATTAAGGCATGTTCAGTGTCTTGCTCAAGGACATTTCGACAGTAACTCTGGGGGAGCCCTGGATCGAACTGGGAACCATTCGGTTGCAAAGCGGCCAGTCTACACTCTACCCCACTAGGTATTTCGCAATAAGCATACAAATACAAACTGTACAATAAATGTGAGAAAGCATGGAATTTACTTTATTCGTTTTCCCATGGCATGCATTTATGCATAGTGTGGAGGCTTTTGCACGACCGATGTGGTAGAGTAGGGCGGACAGATAAACGAAGTGGCCATCCTCAACTAGGCTGTCTGGATGATGATGTGAGGTTTGATTTGTACAGAAACAGCCCATAGAAATGTAAATGTTTTACTTTTATTCTTTGAGTACTTGTCAGTTGGTAATGCTTAACATGAATTAGGCTTAAGAAACATGTTTTGGACTTTCCATGTCGTTCACCCCACCCCCACATCAGCTGTCACGGCTCCATTCAGAACCACATCAAAGTTGTTCATTATTCTCTGGGAGATCACAGAAACATACCAGACACTCAAGTTGGAGAGTGTGTCATCTCCCCCAGCCTCACCCCTAACAGGCTAACACCACCATTTTCTTAATCAAATCTTATTTGACAGCTCAATATGACAATTCAACAATGTACATATTATGTACATCTAATTAATTCCTAACAGGGCGAGTGTTACAGTAATTGATGTGAGGCGTTAATACATGCTAATGTTCAGTCTCGTCGTGTATGTACCGGTATGTACTGCATAGTTGACACATTTTTATTGCCTCCTCTTTTTATTTATTTTTATGCTTTTTATGCTCAGATAGGCCAGGGAGACAGGAAACCATGGGCAGACAGAGAGGAGAGTACGTGAGAGAAGAAGTTGGATTTGAACTTCACACTTTCACTAACTGGCTGAACCAGCAGGCACCCGACAAATGTATTGTGCTTGCAGAACAACTACTGCACTTTTTCTCCACCCCAAATAGATATATCAGATTTTTTTCCTTTGAAACCTTAATTACCGTGTTAATTCATTTTTCATGTTCTACTGTCTAATTGGAAATCGATTGTCAGCTATTCTTAATGATGGACACTTGAGCTGGATGTATTTTCATTTCCTGAAAAATTATCATTTTGGAGTTAGCTGGTTTTTGCCCGACAGCAGAGATATGATGTATTCTGGTTATTGCAAGGATTAACTTAAAGAAGACAATAAAGCATGCACTCATATTCATATATAGGCCTACATAAATATATATATATATATATATATATATATATATATATATATATATATATATATATATATATATATGGTAGGGCTGGGACTTTAACTGATTAATTTCGATTTAACAGAAAATGTATGTGATAAAAAATACGCATTTTAAACACGCTTAGTTTTTGCACCATAGAACCTTTCTCACTGGACAATCGGATCATTTCACACATTTTCAACCTATCTTCATTGCGCGGTAGGTCGCAGATTAGTATGTGAACGGTCACAGCTTGACCGTATGTATGTATCTCTGTCACGCCTGACACTGTGGTTCTATGGGTGTGTCGCTCTGACATCATGCTTTGATGTCATGTGATGTCAGGGAAACCACTCTTAACAGAATGGGTTTGCCGCTCTGACATCACGCTCTGGCTTCACTGTGATGTCACACTAAAGAATCCCTGTTATGCCCATATATGGAGTTCCCTGATGTCATCAATATTAATATTGGCTGCCACTATTAAATGCATTCAACTTACCGGCGCGCGTGCGGCCGTGCGTTGTGCTTGCGAACATCGGTGTGCGTGACGGGCGCACATGGGATCATTAGCGTGGTGAAGTTTAATCCCAACCGCGAGCGAATCTGTCGCTCCATTCAGTCATAACGTGCTCCATGTTTACATGCATTGTCTAAAGGGCTTGAAATGGCCTTTCTAAATGGAGCGCTGTGCCCATGATCATAATTAGGAAGTACATGTGAGCAAATTGGCAACTAAGCCTGTTGGGAAATGTAGTGTTTTTGCTCACCTGGTGCCAAAACAGCCCATATTTGCAACTGTTTCCCCGGTGAACTATGCAACAACTGCCAACCAGAGTTTCTCTCAAAATGGTTGCCAAAGTGTTAAGCCCATATCTAACAGGACTTCATATGGGAATGCCCATACATGGAGGCCACATCGGCCACATACCACACTAACACTCCAATCCATATATGGCCAAGACAGATGGCCAAGACAGCCCATATCTGTGTGGCTGGTTCTACAGACAGGGATCTCCATGTATGGGCATAAAAGGGTATGATCTCAGATGCCATAGACATCATAGGACTTTCACATAACGGATAACTAAGTAAGCATGTTTGGGTTCTGTAGTTACCCATTCTGTATGGGTAACTGGTCCGATAGACATCACTGGCCAGATGGCCAAGAATTGGCGCTATCTCGCCCTTGAGGCCCTTTAGGGCAAGGTCGCATGTCGCCCTGAGGTGTCTTGCTAGTATTATTATATTGTTTATATTATATGCGATTAAACATGTGATTAATTAATTACAGAGACTAATTAATTAGATTATTTGTTTGATTGAGTCCCACAGATCCTATCACACGCTTCAGCTGGTATCTTGCTCAGTTGCTACTGCTTTTATAGTTGGGAATACTTGTTTTGCATAGTGGCGATAGTGACGTTTTTTTATTGTGGGGTGGGGTGATGTAATGGAGACCCTTTGACAAGTGAAGCATTTCTGAAGACAAGGCCAGACGTTATTCCCAGTTCATTGCCTACAAGAAACGTTCTTCCACGTGTTGTCTGTTCTAACCATTCCTTAAATTAAAGATTGTGAGACATCAATGCAAGATGTCCGTCTGCATGGAAAGTGTTGCAACACATTGACATCAGTATTGTGGGCATCGTATGGTGTGTGAAAATAACAGAAAAGAAAGTCATGAGTCACAGCTAGCCATTTCAGCGAGAGGAGAGGAAGAGAAGGAAGACCGAAATGACCTCGACTCTATTAGTGAACCCGGCAGTCACAGGTGAGGTAACAGATCACATAATCTAATGTGCCCAAACTGTGTTAGGAGACAGGAGGTTGGTATAAGGCCAGGAGACCTTCACGCCTTTTTACCATGCTCTCTGGACCATGCAAAATCTTTCAGATTTAGTGGCCATATTTAAGGCTAGATGTCCTCCACATGCCGAAGCCGTGGGATTTGTAGTAAAGGCTTGGAGAAAGAAGCCGAGGTGTAAGCTTATTTCTTTGCATCTGCACTTGTTGCATAATATTTAGATCAGGGGTCTTCAACAGGGGATCCGGGACCCCTAGGGGGTCCTCAGAGTTACTACTCTACTCTACTACCAATCCTTTTTATATTAAAAACTTGAACCCTAGTGTCCATATTCTGAGAACTGTAGACAAAAATAGCAGATCTACAAGCTCACAGGCGTTGTGAGCTCGTAGATCGGCTACTTTCAGCAAAGTGGTTTGGTGTAGAGGAAAATAAATCGCAGACTAAGTCCAGAGTGAAAGGTCAAGTTAAGTATTGACAGTTCAAGTGGTTAAATATCTGAAAACACAAATTGACATGAATCCAAAATACACGGATGATTGTACTGTCAAAAAATGAAACTATATGGAATCTATGAAGAGGTGTTGGAGGTCCCTGCTTCATCTCTCTCTCAAGTAAGGGGTCCTTGGCCTGAAAACGTTGAAGACCCCTGATTTAGATGCTAGTTATGTTATTGACAGATGGTGTATTATGTAAAATAAATAGCTGCACTCTATAGCCTACTGTCCACAGATAATTATATTATTTAGACATTTGCTTGGTTACTGTAGCACTCTATTCACTCAACCACTTACCCAATTCGGTTTCATATTAGTCACTGTCACATACTGTACCTGTACATGTAAGAAAGGCAACCTTTATTAGACTACATAAGAGTTTCATTGTGTTTCCCTATTTAATCTTTTTGTTTTGTTTTTCAAAAATTGATTTCCAATTTCATACTGACTGTCACAGTCAGTGTGCGTGTGTGGACCCAACAGTCACAGGTAACAGATCACACAATAATATCCCCAAACTGTGTTAAGAGACAGGAGGTTGGTATAGGCCAGGAGAACTTCACACCCTTTACCATGCTACCTGACACGTTGACGACTATAGTCTTCATTGTGTTAAACACAGGGAAAACTAATAATAATTGTCTATTTATTTAGATAATGTGAAAATGAAAATGAAGCTACTAACACATGTGAAACATAAATATTCTCATGGTTCCCTGTGATTGGTTTCTGCCCTACATCCCTAGCAAATAATGTGACGGAGAGGGTTATTTCAGGTGTGTCTTTTCTCCCAGGCTCTTTCTCCCAACCAGTGCTCAACACAGCCCACACACCATTTCCCAAAGCGTTTTGTTTTGTTTTTAATATATCGGAGGAAGCTACTGTATTACATTAATTTCAACCTGTGGTATGAAAATGTACTTCCTGGGACTTGAAACTTTATTAAACCCTGCAAGACCCACCGTAGCTTTTTGGCTACATTTATATTTGATAAAAAAAAAATAGTTTATATCATTTGTTTTACCCATAACCATATAAATGAACCGTTAAGTTGTTTTAGTGAAGTATTTAGACATTTGCCATGTTATTCTGACAGTGAGTAAAAATGGCCTATAGGCAATTCTGTTACCTGATAGACCCAACGTAGCCAAATGTCAACATTTTTGTAAAACCTTACAAAAGCATAAAAATAATAATAAATATAGCTGCAAGCAGCGATAAAGTGGCCAAGCCAGAAAAAGCAGGAAAGCAAAAAAGCAGCAAGGGAAAGCAGGTCAGGTAGGTTTTTTTGGCCTACTGGTGGCTCTATAATAGGCCAAAGTGAAAAGGGTGCCACGTGTTCTTGGGCCTTTCGCAGCAATCGGACGCTGCATGCGGGATTTGAGGCATTTCAGGCCAATGTGAGAGAGTGGCATCTGTCCCTTGGCCTAGTGGGAAAGTGTGTGCAAGATTTCACACACATAGCAGGCTGAGTTCATGATTTGAGACATTTTCTTCAAAAAGGAGCAATCCTGCAAACCTTGGAATTCAATGTTAGCCAATTAGATGGAATATGATATCGGACAAATCCGTCATGATTACATCACTGTAGAGATACTGTGTACTGATTTGTGTGATTTTCGGATAAAATCTGAAGGTGTAATATCGAAGAATGTGTTTTACATACTGTAAAGCCCTTTGCACACAGGACAGTTGCGTTTTTTTTCGTTTGCGGCATGAATAAAACGCATTGGATTTGGTGTGCAAGGCTGTGCGGAATCGGCGCTGCGGATCCAAAAAGGAGTCGTAAAAGGAGTGATGAGTTTTTTACCGCATGCGACAAGACGCACGAATCGAACTGGATTCGATCGAGAAAAAAACGCACGGCGGCAGCCACTCGTCGCACGGCTAATTCGGAGCCGGTGTGCATGAGGTCATAGAGAATCATTGTTTTCTTTTCAAAAAATGATATTGTCCGTTTTATCCGTGCGGTTAAACGCGCCTGTGTGCAAAGGGCTTAAGTCGGCCTTCTGGTGTCGCTATAAAAGGCAGATGTGAAAAATGTAGGGCACAGGTTTTTCCTTGGCCTCTGGGAAATATGCATACAAAGTTTTACGCTAATCGGTGGAGTTATAGGTAAAAGCACAAATTGGCCTCTACACGACATGTACTGTATGCAAAAGACTGTATGCAACAGACATAAAAAACTGTGATACTATTCACCTGGACAGTTTATTATGCTGCACATGATATCATTATAATCCTTGGCCATCACAACATAGGTGTAGACATCACATAGTTTGTATTATAATGCTTGGTTCAGGAGTTATGATGCAAAATACATTATTTGGTAATGGCGGGTATTAAAATAGGCGTCAAGGAGGGGCATTTTGGGTAAGGCTCCATATCAGACAATGTCCAGGGACCCAAACTGTACAAGTCTACCAAATGTCATGGTTTTATGCTTACATCAACCCCAGGTGGGATTTGATCCAACAACCTTCTGCATGAAAGGCATATGCTCTGACCACTACACTAGACAGCCAGAGGTTCTGTTAATCATGTTTGTTAAAAAAGAAAGAAAAAAAAGTTCTATGTAGGCTGAGTGTCTTCGATTAAACAATGATTTAATCACCAAGTGCCACGGTATTTTATTGCATTTATTCTTTCATATTTTGGAGGCTTGGAGTAAAAGTAATCTGAGTAAATGTAAGCGAGTGTTTCTGGAATTTTCCTGCAATCTTATTTTATTTCAAAATGATATAGCGCCCCCCTTTGGCCAATTGGGGTAAGATTGGTTTCAGTGATATTTGGACTAACCCTCTACAGTAATTCATCGTGAAAATTTGACTTTGCATGTATGTTTTAGGAAGAGGAAGAAGAATAATTTGCATAAAATTGCAATATTCATTGAATTATTAAAAAAGAATGTTTCAATTAAAAAAATATCCGATCTGACAGATCTTTAGATATTGTTCCAAAGTTCATGTAAAAAAAGTTCTGTGCACGTGACACGAAAATTCCAGAATAAAAGCGGGTTTAAGCGTTTTACAAACTTCTCAAAATGGCGGAAAATCTAAGGGCGGAGCTTACTTAACAAAGACACAGATGGCTTCCGCTTGAATCAAGGCACGTGTGTAAGCAACTTGCATGTCTTTAAACGAAATGAGGCATGACTTGCCCATTTAAATTTTGAATTTTCAAACGCTTCGTATAGCGCCCCCCCTTTGGCCAATTGGAATAAGATTGGTTTCAGTGATATTTGGACTAACCCTCTACATCTTTGCCAAATGCCATTAACGTGTCACTTTGCATGTATGATTTAGAGGCAGAAGAATAATTTGCATAAAACTGCAATATTCAGTGAATTATTAAAAAATAATGTTTCACTTTAAAAAAAAATCCGCCGAGACAGATCTGAACGTATTGGTCCAAAGTTCATTTACTGTTTTTCGTATAATTCAAAATGGTGGGAGAACTAAAGGTCAGAGGTCAAAAGTCAGAGTGTAAAAGTTGTTCGGCATGAGGAGACGCATAAGTGTATACAGGTTTCATGGCTGTACCTCAAACAGAGCATGAGCTATACCTGTTCAAAGTTTGCATTTTCAAAGGCTTCCTACTGCGCCACCCTTTGGCCAATTGTTGCGAGCTTTGTGTTTTAGCTGTTTGGCATAGTCCTCTACCATACTGCCGAGTTTCGTAAAATGCGACTGCGCGGTCAAGCCACGAGAGAAATGGTGGCGGAATAATAATAGTGCTGAAGTACAATATCAATGAGTGGCCTTTGCCACTGCGTGGCTTGGCCACTAATAATAATTAAAAAAACTAAAAACATTACATGTTCCTCTCCAAAGTACTCCTACAACACCATCTGAAAGGTTGATTTTCTTTTTGCAAGTAGAAATTAATTCGGGTCTTGCAGGGTTAATCCAACATCCTACTATTGTGTGCTTATTTTTTTATCAAAGTTACTAAAGCCAGTTATCATTGTGTTTTAATGCATTTCACAGTTACCCGTAAGCGGACCCCCCCTGAGGAGTGGGGGTCCGCGGACCCCTTCCCGGCCAAGCCACGGCATGTGGAGTGGAGCAGCATGTAGCTTGTAGATCTGCTAGATTCGCTTATTTTTTCATTTGCTTTTTCCAGCGCTGCTGAGGTCCGTGGGGGTCCGTGGTGGGCCCCGGTGGTGGGGCGGCCACCAGGGACCCCCTGGGTGCTGGTCCCTGCCTACTTTTGTGTACTTTTGTGTAGTTTGCGGTAGTTTTGTGTACATTTGTGTACTGTTGGGTATACTTTTGGGTAGTTTGGGGTAGTTTTGTGTACTTTGGGGTACTTTTGGGTACACTTTTGGGTAGTCTGGGGTAGTAGGACCCCCGGTGGGTGCAGATTGAGCTGAAAGGTCTCTCCAAAAATGTTCCCTGAATTTGATTTACAAATTTCATTCAAATTTTAACACTTTTAGCTTTTCCTTTTTAACCGCACTCTAATGTTTATTCAACATTAACTCAAGTAGTCGAGTGAGTTCTGGAATATTTGATGAAAATGTAAAAATGAAGCCATTAATTGGACAATTGATTGACCGATTTGTACTACTGAGCTGTAAACAAAATACTACAGTATATGACCAATGTTGCAAAAGAAAAGAAAAGAAAAGAAAAGAAAAGTCTATGTGGTCCAAGTCTCAACAACAAGTCAAGAAGTATTTTTTTTTTCTTTCAGCTCTGTGTTTGATCAACAAAAGAAAACGTCCAAATTCCTAGAGACAAACAACATCGTTGAGATTACTCTTCTTGCTTGCTGAATCCTCTGGAAACTATTGGCAGTTAAAAAAAACGATGGATTATATAAGGTTAAAAAAACAACAGAAAGGGGTGGACGGACGAGAAAAAAAAATGTTCTGAAAACTATAGGCGAAAGAAACCAAATGTCTGGGTTGTAGGTCCCAGTGGGGTCGAGGTGAAAGATAGAGTACAGTGCCCTTACAGGCCCATTGTGGGAGCGCTCTGCAGTGTGAAGGGGCTGCCAAATTACCACACAGTCCTAATAATTCATAGAGGATATACTCATAAAAAGAACTGTGAGAGGGTCCTTTTTATTATTCATAATCACCCTGCCGGACTAGTACCTGCAGGAATATGATTAACGTTATTTTCAGCACATTATTATTGTATCGCCTCTGCACACACACCATGCACAGAGGCAAGACTCAATTGCCTCCATATTTTTACAGAGCCTGTTGAATGGAACTGATATTTGTTAGGGGGTTTTATTGGGTCCCTTAATAGTTTCCATCTGTGTGCTGTCACCTACTCTCACTTTCAGAGCTGCGCAGATATGTTTCATACAGTCATTATGTTACTAGCTCAGGGAAGTGCCTCCATTGCTTTGTTTATTATATGCTACTGGCTCAAGCAAGAACTGCTTTTGGCATGATTCCAACAGCTTTTGGGGAAGCTTCTCCATTGGTGGTGTTGTGTGTGAGGACAACGCCACAGAGGTCCTCAGATACCATTAAAAACACTTAACCGGAGAAACTGATGCTGTAAGCAGAGCCACTGTGACCAGATGGCAAAAGGGGGGGTTGAAAACCTGGTAGTAAAAATCTGATGTCCTGAGTAAGCAGAACAACATGCTGTCCTAACCAAGCATGTTTCAATATTGAGAAGACACGTGGCATCAACTGCTTCCGAACCCTGCAATATACGGGTTAGTTTATTCTGTAGGCCTATTACTTGTAGCACTACCATCAGGTTTGGAAAGGTCTGATTTAAAGTATCATTACTGAAACTGAGTATCTATTTCATGTACAAAGCATTGGTTCTCAAGGTGGAGACCGGGGAAGCCTCCAGGGGTCCTTGAGGGGGTTCCACGGGATCTCCCCAGCAAATTGGGGAACAGTTAACACTTGAGCCCTATTACATTCTTTGGATATATTCGAAAATAGCAGATCTACAAGATCAGATTCAGAGCACGTTGTTATGGAACACATTGTGTGCTTGTAAATGTGACACATCTCGTCCTTGACATGAAAATATCCGAGAATCACTCTTCAATCAAGTCTTCTTTAGAGTGAAGAAGGTGCCAATCTTTTAGTTAGTTTGAATTAATTATTGGAAGTTTTTGAGGGCCAAGTCTTATTTGTATGCATCGCGGTTGAATGAACATCGCGCCAATCTCCATTTTATTAGTTGTAGCGCGACGGTCCACTTGAACTATTGATTTGTGACATAAAAAGGTGTTTACTCATTAAGCAAAAAGGAATTCTTAATACTCAAGTTATCCTGCAGCCATCCTCCTCATTAAAAAATCCCCAATAGCATCAGGACTCTAAAGATAGGTTCAGCCTGTCTATGATCCTTTTTATTCTGGTCCCAAATAAAAGTTGCTGAAACTATGTTGGTCAATTTGCACCTGCTGATGGTATTGCTTTTTCTCTAGCGCCAAGAATAGGCCAAAATTTTCACTTGCACTTGAAGTTATCTTAAAACGTAATGGACATGGGGGGGTGTGGGTGGGGCGACACTTTTTAGAAAGGCAGTATTGGGTTACTGACTCTGACTGTTAATAATTGAAAAACATTTGTTATGGCAGGCACTGAAACCACACGGCTGTTGAAACTCTGGCTGGGTAAAGCCTCGATCAGAGTCATGAGTCATGAAACTACAACGTTACGTCATTCCTCGCGGTGAAGAGCTTTCCACCGCGAGTCCCGACACATCTCTCTGTTTTTACTATCAGACAGACAGGCTCTTCACCCCGTTCACTGATTGGTCGATCTAGACCAGTCAGTCATGGTGGATAGGACTCCACCGTGACTGACTATGATGGCCTGCACTTATTTTCTGACTTGAGGTGGAAAGCTTTCCACCTAAAATTTGCGGTGGATAGCTCTTCACCGCAGACTCTGATCGAGGCTTAAGGCTGTTGCTGATCCGGTCTGGGAGTGTAGATCGGATACGGAAACATTGTGTGCATGTGTGTGTATATAGTACAAATGACCGGTTACAGTAGGCAGGTCTAGACTGGATCAAATTGGAAACCAGGCTTTCTACAGGTACTACGTTTTTTAGGGATGCTGTCGCTGAGACAGTGTGAATGCTCAAAGCTCAGAACGTAGTGAGACATTGTGCTGTGACACACGCAAAAAAACAAAACTAAAACAAAACACATGGTAATATATTACAGAAAGAAAAAGAATAAACCTGCACACTCATCTGCTCCAGTGTAATTTATTGACGTTTCGAACCAAGGCTCTTCATTGGGTCAAACTGGAGAAGTCACGTTAGTTCACGTTATCAATCAAGTAGGTGGAACAACACAACATGGTAATCAGGTCAACAAAATCAAATAGATACAGTTCAACATTTACATATCCACAAAACTGTGGAAAAAACACAAATGGACAGCATGATCGATAAAATCTATGTGAAAAAATCTTTTAAATAATCAGCTAACTTCAACTTGGCCAACAGGAGTTATGTTTAATGGAAAGTTGATTGGAAAGTTGATTGGAAAGTGCTTGTTCATTCCTTTGGGAGATATAGTGTTATGGGTGTAAATCCAAATGATTCCGGCTTCCTGCCCTCACCTCCAGTGCTCCACCTGTTCACATACAGTACAATTCATTCTGGGGTCTGGCAATCAGTGAGCACCATTTATCTTTCGTTCAAGTTCTTGTTCTAAACAATATGGATTGCAGCTGTTCACTTATTAATGTTTCAGACTGATTAAAGAACATGATCGATGGAACATGATAGACAGATAGATGTATTTAAGTAAAAGGTAGACTATTCACACCCAGTATTTATCAGTATCCAACTATGTTCTTTGCACCCAGGGTGGAATAGTCAGAGTGGCGTCAGTTCAGCAAAAGCTAAGGTATGGCAACATGACTGGTAACACCAGTCATGTTGCCATACCTTAGCAACAGGCACAATGAATAATACGTTTTATTATTTCCCCCTGTAGCCAAGGTGTGGCAGCTGCCATACCGTGCCATACCCAATTGACGCCTCTGTACCCGGTTGTATAGCATGGCAGAGACTTAAGAACCCAAGTGTCCGTACCCAACAATGCTATTTGCACCCGTGCACATGAAGTGGGTTTGGCTATTCCCCTAGTCCCGCTACGTCCCTCCTATAATCATTCCCATTCAGGACAGGTGAGACACCTTGCTGTTACTGCTGGGTAACAGAAGCAAGCTGTTAGTAGCTTGCTTTGTCCTTTTCCGACCCTGTTGTGTTTTGTGTGGGAGATTTACACACCAACAAGGTATATGCAGTATGCACTTTACCTGTTTTTCTTTGTAAATATTGGGTAGTTACAGTATGTCCTGAATGTTTGCTGCATACATTTGGCAGTGGGACAGATTGCTCTCCCCCACCCGCTCTACAGCATTTCAGTATAAAACTATTGACTCTTTTTCCTACTCTTGTTTTTCTCTTTCTCTTTCTTTTTTTCCTTGTACTTTTAGTATACCTACATTGATTAAAGGAAGCCAAACAAAAGTATGTTTTACTCTTATGTACCTGTGCAAAGGATGTAACAATAAAGTTAAACCTTGAACCTTCATGCAAAGATGTGGTGCTGTGTTCAGCCGGTTTGTTTACTAGCTCGTTGCTATGTGGTATGAAACTGTTATTAGTAGTCCCACAAATTACAGAATTGTTTTATTCACGGATGCCCCTCATTATGACTTACATCACAGTCACAGATATTGTAGCTGCACAGTCTGGTTAAAGCCCCTATCATAGTAGGCACCGCAGTGATAAGCTATCCACCGCGGTGTAGTCTTTTTAAGTCATAAAACTACAACGTTACGTCATTACTCGCGGTGAAGAGCTATCCACCACGAACCCCGACACATCTCTCTGTTTTTACTTTCAGACAGATCGGCCCACCACCCCGTTCACTGATTGGTCGATCTAGACCAGTCAGTCACAGTGATAGGACTTCACCGTGACTGACTATGATGTCCTCCACTTGTTTTCTCACTTTAGGTGGATAGCTTATCACCTAAAATTTGCGGTGTTAAGCTCTTCACTGCAGACTCTGATAAGGGCTTAAAGCCCCTATCAGAGTCCAAGGTGAAGAGCTATCCACCGCAATTTTAGGTGGAAAGCTTTCCACCTCAAGTCAGAAAATAAGTGAAGGCCATCATAGTCCGTCACGGTGGAGTCCTATTCACCGTGACTGACTGGTCTAGATCTACCAATCAGTGAACGGGGTGAAGAGCCTATCTGTCTGAAAGTAAAAACAGAGAGATGTGTCGAGACTCGCGGTGGAAAGCTCTTCACCGCGAGGAATGATGTAACGTTGTAGTTTTATGACTCAAAAAAACTACACCGCGGTGGATAGCTCTTCACCGCGGGTACCGACTCTGATAGGGGCTTTAGGGTACACTTTCCACTAATGTTGAATGGTCACACCTGACCTTTCAGAACAGGTGTGCAAGAACACCTGTTCCAAAATTGTCATCCTACAATTGGCTGTAACGGTGTGACCAGTTCGATTCCTGGGTGCATTACAAACTGATTGACCAATAAGAAATCACAGACAGTCAACATATTGCTGGCAACCACAGACATAAAAAGGTAGACGCCTCTTCCTGCTCTCTGGTACCCGTCTCGCCTTGGTGGGCATTTTTGATTGACAGGCTTGGAATTCTTCTGTGTGCGTAACAGACAACAAGGTCGGTAGGCAGGATTGAATGGAAAAGTCCCGGAAAAGACGCGTTGTGATTGGCCAGTAGTCTTTTGAGTGGCAGCCTGCCCTCGACACTTCCTCTTTTGAGCCCACCAAGGCGAGACGGGTCGCTCCAATCAACTGCAGCGGGTGGACGAGGTATCTAGCTTTTTATATCTGTGCTGGCAACAGTGAGCATATGCTGAACTCGTCAGCAGAAGTATGACTGCCATGCTTGTAAAAAGGGTATTTTGTGCTTCAAAAGAAGTCAGCTCTCTCAAAAACTTTCATACACAACAAAACTACTATGACAGTGGAAGCCAGACAAACTAGTGATATCAGTTCTAGCTTTTATTATAGTTGTACACTATACGTATAAAGTGTGATTCTCATGGCACACCAATTTGGAAACAACCGCTGTAAGTGTACCGAGGCTCTCTCCTAACGCAAGCAGTGCCTGCAGTGGCTTAGGTACGGTACAGTAGAGACATCCACCTGTATGGCAGATAACTTTCTATCATCCTGAGAAATGAAGGACCTATTGGTGGCAGATGAATGACCTGGTGGGAGTAAGGAGACAGATTAGGAAACAAAGGCTCAGAGAGAGAAAGAGAGGAAGGTAAAGAATAGAGAGTTTCCCTTTGAAAAGATATTACGTCTGTCCATCTCAGACGTGTGTTCCAGTTGTCAGTGAGGAGGGAGAGCGTATTCAGAGGGAGAGGCAATTTACCATTGAGGCAGGAGTGCAGCAATATCTGTCTTGAGGGAACCAGGGAGGTATGTTAATTAATACATAAATCATAAATCATCACCCTTCCCAAGAACAGGGAAGCAGGACCTGTGCGTGCCTATGTGCGCGCGTGCAGCCAGGCGTGCTAGCGTGCGTGTGCAGTTATCATTGTTGGGGATGACTTCATATAATTGGAATTAAGGGACGAGAAGAGAAATAAAAAGTTAGTTGCATTATTACTTATTTCTAATTTAGATTAATGCAAGGCTGACACAACCTGGGTAGTGCACTGCTTTAGTCTCTATGTATCCTTAAAACTCTCTCTCTCTCTCTCTCTCTCTCTCTCTCTCTCTCTCTCTCTCTCTCTCTCTCTCTCTCTCTCTCTCTCTCTCTCTCTCTCTCCAGGGTTGTCAACATTGGACGGTCAGAATCCAGGAGATTTATTTTTTGGGAGGTGTGCGGAACTCCCCTACCGGGGTCTGGGGGTCCTCTCCCCAAAACCTCTTAACAGATTTATATTTTCCTGTGTTCTGTTGAATTTTGTGCATGTTTGATAGTTTTATCAGGCTTGCTTTACTAGCACTGTACAATTTCAGCCGTAAAATGCCAAATGATTTGATGACTGAACCAAAGGACATCTTTAATGATGACTTCAAATTTTTAAGTTATTACTTAAGTGAATATTGTTTTTGTTCTTTCTTGCATTCATTGCCCCACCCCTAAAGCGGGGGGTCTTGGGGTCCTCCCCCAGAAAAAAATTAACTTAGTAGATGTAATTTCCTGTGTTTTGGTGAATTTTGGGAGTTTGATACCAAATCCAGGAGAAATCCAGGAGATTTGCCAATCCAGGAGCATGCCAGGAGATGGGGTCAAAATCCAGGAGACTCCTGGGAAATCCAGGAGAGTTGACAAGCCTGTCTCTCTCTCTCTCTCTCTCTCTCTCTCTCTCTCTCTCTTTCTCTCTCTCTCTCTCTCGCTCTCTTTTCTCTCACACATGCATGCACGCACACACACACACACACACACACACACACACACACACACACACACACACACACACACACACACACACACACACACACACACACACCTTTCCTTCTCTCCAATACACACAAATGTTTTTTACGCAGGACCCAGCCAGGTGGTATAGTACCAAATCAATATGCCTTCAAGGTTAAAAGATTCTCCACTGGAGGAGGTTGGAACACCCTCCGTCTCAACTAAAGTGATAAACTTGGTGCTACTGGATCGATTACAATTGCCGTGTCTATAAACTGTCATCATGGTGAATGCACATGGGTTAGTACCACAAATCACAACAGTTACAGTAATAGGAGTCAAAAAAATAAATACAGCTCACTATTGATTGATGTAAGATAAGAACAATCTAATGTGGCTAGACATAGAATCATTAACAGAAACCTCCAACATACTGTATCGGGGGGGGGGGGGGGGGGGGGGGGGGGAATAACAAAACATCTTAACATTTCTCTCTGAAACCTGTGTTTGCAGTTTGCAACACAAATGTTGCTTACAGGTTTTCACAAGGCAGGTTTCTGTGGAAGTGCAAATGGCCCACTGGCCCACAGTATGAGGAACATACTTCCCAGCAAGTACGGTCAGGACCTGGACCAATCAGTGATGTCTCGATTGGTACCAGATCAAGTCAAACCATGACTAGTCAGATCTGGCCTAGAATATAACCTGATTTCAGCCAACATAAATCCTGCCCATGAAAACGGACTTCCTGGATTAATCAGAGAGGGTCCGATCGAGGCCAGATAAATATCATAACTAGTCAGATATGTCCCAGAATATAGTCTAACCTTACATGCTCATATTTCAACTAACATTACAAAATATGAAGAAAAAAAGCTTTTATGCCCATACATGGAGATTTCTGATGTCATAAATCCCAGGCCGAAAATGAGAATGTTAGAATACCCCCTTATGCCCATATATGGAGATCCACAGGCATCAAACCAAGGCCCTAACTCACCAAGGCCCTGCTTGGCATAATTTACGTACGTTTTTTGCCCATATATGGAGATTCCTATATTGTCAATGTTAAGGACATTATTAAGGATATTATGTTATCAATATTAAGGACATATATGGGCGGTGTGTTCCTCCCTCCGCGTCATCAGCGCCCACACTCTAGGTGGGGTTGGCGATAGTTGCATGTCACCCTGAGGTAGCAAGTCACCCTGAGGTGTCTTACTAGTCCTATAGTCCATATGACTTCCTGGTAATGACGTCAAGATCATCCCCATATGGGCTGTGATCTGGCCTAGTTCTGAACGTCACCGGAGGACGTTATCATAACGTCATCATGACGTCATCATGACGTCATTTGGCTTGCAGGGTCACAAGGATAAATTAGCATTTATTTTAATTATTTATTTGTTCATTTATTTATTTATTTATTGCGGAATCCCAAAATATTTTCTTATTTCAAGAACTACACTCAATGTGGACATTTGTCCAGTTTGAATCACTTTGCATGTCAAGGATGATCATTGATCTCTATGTTATTTTTGTGATCTAAATAACCCTTATGCTGCATTCACACTACAGATATATAGTTGAACGTTTTGCTTGCTTGGTCAATGTTATCTCAATGGAAACCAGCTTTAAAGATACAGGACACACACCAAACGAAGGTTTGGAAGCTTTAAAGCTGGTTTCCATTGAGATAACATTGACCAAGCAAGCAAAACGTTCAACTATATATCTGCAGTGTGAATGCAGCATTATGCAGTAATCTTCCCCCATCTGCTAAATTAAATGTAAATTCAAAGAAACTTTATATTCCAACTAGTATTTGACACTGGTCTGTAAGTTGTGTAAATAATTGCAAGTTTTTAGCACCATATAAACTGTTGGTATACAGTAATGTTGTTTTGGACATATTTAAAAAATCCTCGTTACATTGGAGTCATCATCAATATGAGCTTCAAATAAATGTGTGCTGAATCCCTTTAGCCTCATTACACATTTGTGCGAAATTGTGTACGCTCGCAAATACACACACTATGGAACCACATACAGATGTACACAGTTAATTGTGAAAAAATACAGTATATGCATAATACAATATGCATGCATGCAAAAACATTCACCCATGGCCATGCATGCACATACAAATCTTACACAACTCCTCCGAGACGCAAGCTCAATGTCGAGCTAAGAGAGTACAAGCTTTCCACTCTGACCTCTAAGCCTTCATTCTCCCAAATGCAACCTGTCCTATATCCTCCACCCCATGGGAATATCAATAGAGCAAGCTATACTATTCGCAGAAATCAATATAGCAGAATACACGGCTTACGCGGCTCTCCCACTCCACCACCACACCACCGTAGCACTTTGATGCAGTCACGTTGACACATGTGCTGCTTTTCCCCCAAGACATTGAATCAGATGTTGGGTGACCGATGGACTGTGTGACCCAAATAGTAATTGAAGAGCACGCTTGTGTAAGTCAGGCTCCAGCCTGGGGCAGTTTTGGGTTACAGGGCTAAGAAAAAAAGAAAGTTGCTCTTTGGTATTAAGTATTGCTTGTGTTAATTGTAGATCACTGGGCCTTCTCCGAACAATAGGTCCCAAAATGGTGCTTCAGCAGGGCTGGGGATTCATACATGTCACTAACAAAGGCGCTTAGTGCACAGTGAGCCCTCTCTATTCCCCCTCCCAATGCCCAAAAGATTTCATGCTTTGCTGAATGTACACAGCCTGGAAACAAAGACAATTAGGGCCCAATAAATAATTGCCTTTGTTGGGGGGTGGCATTTACATATGATCACATAACTTCCTCTTAGATTGTGCATACGACCTAAATAATAGAAGAGCCAAAAAAAGACCTTGAATAATATTGGCTGACACAAGGAGTTTTACACCAGTCACAAACATAATCTGAGCCGATGCATATCAAGGTCACACAAGTCTGTGTCCAGTTTTCTGCCTCATTACTGTTTATCCATTTTGACTAATGCGTCCAATCCAAGCAACGTTTTTCTGCACAGAGCCACGAGGAGGACAAATGCAGTGACAAAACGCAAACACAATTCTTCTTTTCAGCACTTGAGACTTAAACTTTTTAGTACCATATGTTGTGTTGTTTGGAGCTTGTCTGGGACCGTGTTTATATTTAGTTTCACATTGTTTACCTGCTTCCGCCTGCTCACTGCTTGACCCTGAATTAAAATAAAAACCTCCTCCACTCTGTGTATGATTATTATCCCCCGCTCTTCCACATCTACCATTCTTTTCCTTTTTCACTTTTGTATCTACGCCTGGTCTCTGTACAGTTAATTATGAGCGTATTCAATCAATACATGACAAACTAAAGCGACCCTGCAGAAGATACGCAGCAGAAATCCTTGGTGTGATTTAGCTCTGAAAGTGAATAAACATGACCGAATGGACCCTCGGCCACATGTGTACACATCTCAGAGTTACAAATGGATAAACGAACACTGAGGGGTTTACTGCTCTTCCTCCAACTAACTATTGATGAGTTAAAACTTTGAATATACACTTGATGTGGGCGTTGTTGGTCCTCGACTGAAATGTAGGAAGGCATATTTTTCCTTCATAATTTATTCCCTGAACAGCTACAGTATATCTGGTTTATTTGTATGTTTCAAAGTGAAGGTTACGTTTTAAGGAATAATAGTTCTCCAAGTTTCTAGACATTTGATCTTTCACTTTTACCGTTATATAACACAAGGCTCAGAAGGCTGATTTGGATCAATATGGTGTTTAACTGCATTAAGTGCATTATTTTTGACCTAATGGTTGACACTGTACTACGCTCTTACTGAATGAAATGTGCAAGACAGGAAGTTAAAAGAATCACACACACACACACACATGTCATGGACGTTCACTGCCCTTCAAAGCATCTGTACTTTCTTCTAGACGCTTAAAAATGTAATTCCTGCAGCTGCACTGGCAAACTCTAAAATCATCCAATACAACCAATCAGTCGGTTGCCATGTTAGTTACTCAAGATCTCTCTCTCTCTCTCTCTCTCTCTCTCTCTCTCTCTCTCTCTCTCTCTCTCTCTCTCTCTCTAGGCTATGGTTAATTAAAATTGAAATGGAAGGTAGTGTATTTAAGGATTTGCAATCAATAATTTAGGTCAACTTATAATACCATCTTTTTGTGAGGCCTGTGAATCATATCACGCAATGAGTGAAGCAAGGCCACGCTGTTGAAAAATGAATCTTTTCAGTTGATTAGAGGATTTATCAGAAGGACTACAGCATCATCTTTCAATTTCAACATCATAATAGCTGTGGAGTGCACCATTTTCATTTCACTGATCCTTCGTTCTATTAAAGAACAAAACACCGGGTATTCACACAGTGCCATGCCATTAGTCCGACCTCCCATTGTTCCAAAGCACCATTGGTCCGCACATTATAACTAAGCCTAACCCATAACCTCACGCCAACCTAAAAGGTTTTTGGCTATTGGGATGTCAGAATAATGGGCTCTCGGTTTAATGGGCTGCCCCGGAATTGATAGGCACTGCAGTTCTTCAAGGCTGTAGCCAGGATGAAATGACCATTTTCACGTGGCAGCTATTTTGCGATTACGTCATACCATATGAATCAACCACGAGCAGAAGGGGGACATTGAGGTTGAGGTCGTTGGATATGCTCTAAAAGTGTGAGAAACATTTTCTTCTCAGCTCGTCTTTAAGCATTGTTTCATTCTTCGCCATACAATGATGTTGCTCAATTGTTTTATTGTGTGTGTTTTTCGTATAACATTTGTTTTAGATTTTGTGTGAAAAAAGAGAGAAAAAAAGAGCATGCCTTGTTGCAGGTATACATTCTTTTATGTATACTTTTGTATATGACTTAATGTAATTTGCTCAAGTAAAAAACATTTGAAACTACAATGTTCGCTAATCTACCTACCATCGTGACGCGTTGTGAGCTTGTAGATCGGCTATTTTCTTGGAATTGTTGGAAATGTTTGCCTAGGCCCTATAGTGACATGCCCAAAACCCGGTAACCAGAGCAGAGGAATGGCAGAGAAATGTGACGGTCACAACAGATATACAAGGGGAGGGCTCTGTTTTCTGGCACAGCCAATTGGCAGGTCCACTGGTCTTAGATGGGCCTAATCACGATAGGGGCAACTTTCTATCAGACCTGACCTAATTGGCACTGCAGCCTCACAGTTCCACACTGGGAGCCAGACAGAGCACAATACGCCCATTGTCTGTTCGTCTAGGCCCCTGAGCCTCAGGCTTGTTGTCATTCTGTTGGGGAGAAACCCGTAACACCACAACCCCCTGACACACATGCACAACACACACACACACGCACACGCGCACACGCACGCACGCACGCACGCACGCACGCACGCACGCACGCACGCACGCACGCACGCGCGCGCACACACACACACACACACACACACACACACACACACACACACACACACACACATACACAAGCTACACAAAGAAACATGCATGCATGCATGACTGCACTAACACTTGCACGCACACACACATATGTATGAACGCAGGCACACACGCACGCACGCGCGCGCGCGCGCACACACACACAAAACAAATGCAAACACATACATCCCACCACCACCACTATTCCCCCCAGAAAACACATTTTCTCATGTCTTGAGGCAGACATTCCATCATTTCAATCATATCACGGAGCTATGTGTCAAACAAAGAAGCCCCCAGCCTTTCCCATTACCTTATGATTGGCACCCTGAATGTATATGGCTGCTGACATTATTATTGCATGGAGTCGACTGAGATAATATTCAGTTGATGGTAATAAGAACTTTGCAATCGAACACACTTTAAGCTCTTTGAATTAGACAGCTGCATGGAAACAATTTCTACGAACATCAAAGTCGATTCTAATGCAGAGAGTCATGCTCCCTGAAGAGATAAGCCATTAAAATAGTGCACCTCAAATCAATTTTATCAAGCCATTCATTGATAATGACTAATGTTGCAACAGTAGAGTGCATTACATGTTTCGTAGAAGGGACAGGTGAAAATGTTTAAAAATTAGGTTTGCTGCTTTATGCGCACAGTCTCCATGGGACTTTCAAACGGTATTTGCATTTCAAAGGCAAATTAGAATCGAGGTAAAACAGAAATTAGCAATTTACTTTCCAGGGAACATTATGTTTCACAACTCCCTACTTGGGCCAGAGCATTTTAAGCTAGACACGCATTTTATAGTGGAGAAGCTGAAGGATTTTTTTACCACCATCAGAAAGGGAAAATCGATAACTAGAAAAAATAGATATTTTAATACCGTTTTTCCCTTCCCAATACTGAAACCCTTACATGAAATTGTGTATTGGTCGATAATTATCCTGTGTCTTATCTGTTTCACGTTTTAGTTTTAGTTTTAAACACTTACTGTAACCTGACAAAGCCAGCCTGCAATTCTTTCCTTTCTCTTTGTGATCTGGCAAGACTCTAAAAACCTAAGTTACTTTGGGGCCGTTTGTCAAGGCAGGCAATTTAGTAGGCGATTGGATCAGCCTTGTACAGTGGTGTTGCAAGGCTAAGATAGCCTATACACTTCACATCACACAACACTTTGTGAGCTTGTAGATTAGCTATTTATGCTGTTTTTGAAAATCTTTTAAAATGTTTTGAATTACATGACCAGTAACCAGTCACAGCTACAGCAGACCAAGTTGGTGAACAAAACTCTTTAGAAGAGAAAGGTCTTCAATAACATTTTTAATTAATGCTGTACTAGCATCAACAAGCTTTCCAAAGGCAGCCATTGTTTTTTGTTACACGGTATACATAAGTAAAAACTCTACAACTGTCTTGTACTATGCAGGAAAACAATGTGTGTCTCGCTGTGTCCTGTCCTGTCCTTACTACAGCTGGCCTGGGGCCAGATACATGAACGAGTGAAAACTGTTTCAAACAATGGGCTCGACTCAGGAGCCCAAACACAGAAGGGTGGGGGAGGGTTATGGGCTGGGCGGGTAGCTCCATCGAAGTCAATGGGCTGGGATTTTCGGTTACTAGTTCTTTTAACTCTATGGCATGAACGGCCAAGACGGAGGTACTGTACCATGGAGGAATTGAATCCCAGTCTCCACGGTGATGAGCATGAACTTGACCCCAAGGCCTAGCCACTCGGATGCCTTCATGGTTGTCATTTAAAGCACAGAGCTGATACTGTCGTCATCATCTAACCCCCCCTCGTGGTTCACTGATTAGTCCAGCGGCGAGCTGCCAGTCTCATTGGATTCTCAATGGATTTTTGCCGAACTAATATCTCATCATAGCGGAAAAGAAACTGAGTTTGCAATATTTAGGCTGGCTATGTGAAGCTTACTTTGGATGAAAATGACCACAGAATGGCAAATGTTATGTTTAAAGTGTCTGAACATTTTCTTTTAATATATACTTTTATTTACTTTTTATTTGAGGCGTGGTGTATCAAATGAATCTTTTTTTGCTGCATTGTTTTATTTAATAGTCAAACTCTCTTTAGGTGAAGTTAACCCAAACACCTTCTGTACTACTTTGCTGTTCTATTCTGCCCTCCCTGGATGGGCTGGGAAGGAACCACTTAAATCTAAGCATGTGTGTTCCCAATCCTCCCCATTTATTTTGGCTACTCATTAAGGCTGACCTGGGATAGAATTGGATTCTGACTCTTGTCTTACTCTAGTTAAAGTCTCTGGCTTTACACTGTAGGTCAGCATGTTGGTGCATTGTAATTTTTCCGACCACCCAATTTTATGACCACCTAAACCTAAACCTAACCTTAACCCTAACCCTCTAACCTCAGTAAAACTAATGCTGGTGAATGCTAACCTGCTGACACTGGTGAATGCTAACCTGGTGAAATGCTAACCTGCCGATGCTGGTGCATGCTAACCTGGTGAATGTTAACCTGATCGGACCAACGGGAGGTCCAACCAATGCTCAGTCCCCAGCATGCTCAATGTGTCGGCTATCTCCAGGATGAGTTGTTTTCTTGTTCCTTTTGTCAGTGCTTTTATTAGTGAACACAATGCTATAAACTGCTATGGAATACCATAGATATACAAAGCTAGATACATCATTCGCCGCTGCAGTTCATTGGAATGACCTGTAAACAAGGCAAGGCGGGAGTGTGGAAGGCACGCACGCTGCCACTCAACGTGACTACTGGCCAATCACAGCATGTCTTTTCCGGGACGTATCAATTCAATTCAAAGGTGCTTTATTGGCACATTGCTAAAGCAAGTGTCAATGCCAGACAGAGTTATTATACCAAAATACTTGTGGCAGTAATAGTCACGTTCATATGTCTATAGACATAGACACCGTTCTCAGCTGTTCTTAACACAGCGGGTGCCCACGAGGTGTCTACACGCCAATCTCTTTGATGTCCCAGGAGGCCCACGACACGTTGACGTGTTTCCTGTATATACAGTATTAACTTTAAATCTCACCGTTACGTTGGGGCTGCGCCTGGATGTAGCCCATTAGCCGCTAGTCGCTTCGAGTCGACGCTGAGAGCATTGCACGGTCGTTTTTCTCCGTATACTCCAATGCATTTCCCCATCTTTAACGCCCTTTATCTCTGATGTTTGTTTTATGGCTAAAACTGTGGCCGCGTGCTGCAAAATGTCCACATTTTGATCGGCAATGAACAGCTATGATCAACACTGGCCCATACAGTAAGTTACACAATAACATCCTGTCTGCGCTCATGTGACCAAGTGACGTCATGACGCATGCATTGACGCAACAGGGCCTTGTATTCTTCTATGGAGGTCAATAGAGTGGCTTTGGGCACTTAGCTTGGGCTCTGGCGCCACCTTTTGGGCAGCCGATGTGTTAAGAGCTGCATACGAAAAGACCCGCCCCCACCTGCCCCTGATTGGCCTACCAAACACTTGGAAGCGTGTTTCAGAATCTCGGAAGCTTTCAAAATTGCCATGCCTTTGCAGACGTCCCAGAGCTGAAGGAGGTGTCTACCTTTCTATGTCTATGTGGAATACTGCTATCATAGGTGACATTTTCCCATTGAAGAGTGTGTGATTGATTGTATTATTTAACTGTCTCTTTGTGAGGTGCTGAAGTGAAATGAGGAAAGAAGGCATTATTTAATTAGTTAAATTGCTATTTAATTTTTATTAGATAGATATTAAATTCTAATTTCTTAGTCTCGTAATTTGACATGCTTGTATGGCTTGGCAGACACGGAATGAGCGTGATTATTCTTCAGATCATTGAAAGGTGTCCTGCACCTAATTAATGTCTCTTAGTAATCACTATCCCTACACCAGTAGAATGCAGGCAAAATATGATCTCCTTCACTTAAAAGATTGATATGATCACCTTCTCTATTATGTAATGACACAGTAGACTTAATCATAGGGTGACTAAATGATGAGGGCTCGGATGGGGCAATGACTTTCTTAACGGACCATTATGGTCAATCTTTACAATTTCAGAGGAAAATTAACTCAGGATTTACTTACCAATTACTACCCTTTTCCACAAAAATGAGCAATCATGTGTAGGCAAGCTTTCAATACGGTCAAAGTAGTAAAGTAAAGTAGCAAAATATTGAGAAATTGCATTAAAATATCCATGTATGTGGGAAAGTCCTGACAGTGGAAAGATTTATGCAACTTGTAGCACATTGGACACAAATCTCTTACAACTGACACATGTCCACAACATGAGCTTGCAGATCTGTTATTTTTTACAGAATATTCACCTATTACTGCATCCCTAGAAATGGGATGGTTTGGTTTCATGTGGTTAAGGCACTCACCATGTTAAACATGGAAGAAATGTGGCCGCCCGCCAAACAAGGTTGCCCTGAACGATTTGGCTACATGTACCGTACAACTGAGGAGATTATTTATAATTTGTGAGCAAAGGAACCAAAGGAGTGTGTGTGTGTGTGTGTGTGTGTGTGTATGTGTGTGTGTGTATGTGTGTGTGTGTGTGTGTGTGTGTGTGTGTGTGTGTGTGTGTGTGTGTGTGTGTGTGTGTGTGTGTGTGTGTGTGTGTGTGTGTGTGTGTGTGTGTTTGTGTGTGTGTGTGTGTGTGTGTGTGTGTGTGTGTGTGTGTGTGTGTGTGTGTGTGTGTATACCGGTATGTGGTATTCAGAAAACTACTTAATGTGTTTTCAACCTCTCATTTTAAAATAAATAACTTTGAGTATGTTAAGAGTGTTTATGTTAGTGTTTATGTTTTGTTTGTTTGTTTTATGTCAAACATAACACAGGATAATGTCACACAGAAGATATTTCAAGTACCGGTACCGGTATGAAGCAAAATGTGAATATTTCAAGGGTCAAGAGTCTTAAGTACAAAGCACTGCAAAGCTGCTGAAATACAACTAGTGCATTGTACAACAGGGTGTACATTAGAAGCACATTACAAGCGCTCATCATTAGGGACACATGGGTCAGACCCAGAGCTATTGTTCCCAATATCGTGCATCTTAGAATGAGCAGGTGCTCTAAGAAAGGAGAGCTACTGAGGGCCAAGAAATTGGAAACATAACGTCGTTGTCAGGTGGAAACCTTGTATGCCCAAATCCGTTCGTTTTGCATTTATCATTTTAAAAATGTTTTAAAGAGTGAAAATAGACAATCTACAAGCACATCGCGAGGCGTTGTGTGCTTGTCAATCTGCTATTTTAACTAGTTTTGTGCGACAGCCTTGTATGATGAAGCAGGGCTTTACGAAAAAACTTACAAATTTGAAACTTGGAGATACGAGGTTTCTGCCCGACAGCGACGATAAGTGCCAAGAAGAGAGGCAGATGGATTGTTTTCATACTATACTAGATATTAACCTTATTTCACTACATGATCCACCATTTTATCAAACACACTTTTATGAATTATTTTATATCTTGTGTGTATGGTGGCACGTAATTGAAGCTGGTTAGCAAGGGTTCTAGGTCAATTGCACGCAGAGGAACATATAACTTGCATTAATATAAGGGTAGACCCTAGTTATGGTGATATGAATAGCCAGTGGAATGAAAATGAGATTGGCCAAAAAGCAAATCAAAAGAATTGCTCTGTGTCTCCAGGAAAACAAAGGGAGTATAATTTACTGGCTAATTTATGCAGTGCAATCTTGAGAAAAGGTTATCAGTATGCACAATCCATCTTCAGTGTATGCCCTTGTGCATTGTATAATTTTCAATCTACTCTGTAGCCATGAAGATATTTAAATATTAGTCCAGGATGGCTTTCCTAATTCATTTTACCATGTTTAATGTTGACATTTTATGGCTTCTTAAAAACAACAACCTCAGATTGAGAGCAGGAATGGCTTGCAGAATACATTTAAACAAGCAGAAACCAGAAATACCATTAATAAAGACAGGGAACATTGCTTTGCGATTGTTACTGGACCTTGCAGTATATGATGGATGCACTCAAATAGATTTGTAGTGTTATTTCATTGAGCTACCACAACATCTACTTTTGTTAAAGCTATTAAGATGATCATCATTCTCTGTGGTACGGCGGGTCACCTTCTTCTGCAAAAGGATACATGACAATGGTGGACAACACTTTCAGGACCATGGACAGCTCAACATAGAAGTAATCCAGACAGTTCCCTGGATTCATAATAATAATAAGAAAGGGCCTTTTCCACCGGCAAAGAACCGGTTCTGGTTCTTTCTCCCGCCTATGATATGAACCAGAGGTGAGCTTTTCCACCGAGAACCGGAGTTGGTTCCGAACCGTAAATGTTGGTTCCGAACGGGAACCACAAAATCCTTGGTTCCTCTGGTTCAATCATGGTTCAATCTGGTGGAAACGCAAGCCGGTTCGCAAGAACGAACCAAGGTTCCCAAGAAAGTTGAACCGGCACTGGTTCTGGAACCGGTTCTTTGCCGGTGGAAAAGGCCCCTAATAGTTGCCTACCCAGGGACAGCAAAGGCAGTCTCAGGGGCCTTTTCCACCGGCAAAGAACCGGTTCTGGTTCTTTCTCCTGCCTATGGGATGAACCGGAGGTGTGTTTTTCCACCGAGAACCGGAGTTGGTTCCGAACCGTAAAAGTTGGTTCGTAACCAGAACCACAAAATCCTTGTTTTTTGTGGTTCCAGAGCCCTCTGGTTCAATCTGGTGGAAACGCAAGCCGGTTCGCAAGAACGAACCAAGGTTCCCAAGAAAGTTGAACCGGCACTGGTTCTGGAACTGGTTATTTGCCGGTGGAAAAGGCCCCATAGCCAATTTGAAAGGAATCTGCTAAATCTGACTGATACATCTTGATCACAAAACTCCAGAGATAATATGTGACGATTTGTGTGAGATTATGACAGCACATTGCAGTAATGACCCAGGGAAATCTGCAGTGCGCCTTTACATTGCACCTATGATGTATGTAGCTTAAATCTTAGTCTTGTTATCTTTTTTTCCTTTATTGTGACAAGGCAGTTTGTGTCATAAGTAGAAGCCTGTCCATGAACAGATATTCACATATAGCCAATATGTGCAATTATCTATATGCACCTGCAGGAAGAAAAGGGAGGGCAAGATCAATGATAAGATCAATAATTATCATGGTGGTATTATCAGAGCGCACATATGGATTCATTCTCCCCCCAATTGGGTCATTTTATTGCAGGGCCAGCACATACAGATCTCACCCCTGCAGCCACTAATATGGGATTTTTCTCATTAAGGGCTTCATGATCTGAAGATGGAAGTGGGACCCGGGAGCAGAGAGGAAAGAAAGAAAAACAGATTGCAACAATGAGCCCCAGAAAAAAAGAGAAAATAGTCTTTATCAATGGCTCCAGATTCTAATAAGATCAACCCCCTCAGCAAATTACATTGATCCTATAAGTGAGGAGGGGAAATGTAAATGAATGGTCAACAAGACAATGTGAGCCCTGGGGTATTAATGGCCCTTCTTTAATGAGAGTCAGCACTCAAGAGAAAAGTACCATATACATTTTCATTATTTTCTATAGAGGCTCATTCCTAGATTGTCAGAGCTTCTTTAAAATGGAATAAAAAAAGGAATCTGTAATCAACACTAAGAAAGTATTTTCTAATAACAAGCCCTGGTTGTCAAAGGAATTTAAAAGCAGGACTTTAAAAGTAAGGTAAGTGATTTCATTTAATTCAAATAATAACAAAATGGGTCTATGTTCTCATAGTATTAGTTAGAGAGAGTACTATAGAGAGAGAGTTAAGCCCAAATCAAGAGTTCCTTCCGCCCTATCTCCTGTGAGGAGAAAAAAGCAAAAAGATTCAGTTTTCCCTGTAGGTGACGTCTTTCGTGGGTTGTTTTTGACCCAACAATTTTAAGAGTGTAAGACAAAAATGTGATTATGGTTTACCCCTATTGATTCCGGTCCGGATGCATTTGGGTCCCCATCCGGAATCAATTGGGGTACATTTATTTTAATGAAATGATTGTCTTAGGAATGCCACTAAAACAAAAAAGTATTATTGAACTCAAGTCTCCATGGCATGAGTAATCAATAGAAAAAATAAAATCATTTTGAGGGTGAACTACTTTACCCTTTAACATCTGGGGGCAACAAACATCCAAAAGAGGGACTAAAAGTCTTAAAAAAAAGTATTGCCAGATACTCCCTAGCCTATGCAGTTGAGGTTAGAGACACTCCCTAAGCAGCCTTCACATGGACTCTTCCGGTTGCCCCGCCCCCTCCCCCTCACACCTGCTGACTGCTGTAAACAAACAGGGAGCTCTCTCCTTTACAAGCTCCGTTATGTTTGGAAGCAGTGAAATAAAAAGTGTATGTATGGTAACGTTCTACCTCATGGAAGTTGAGTAGTGTTGTCAGGGCTGAGACACATGTGAGTCACATCTGTTACAGTC
Organism: Nannobrachium achirus; assembly: GCF_963921795.1. Classification (NCBI taxonomy): domain Eukaryota; kingdom Metazoa; phylum Chordata; class Actinopteri; order Myctophiformes; family Myctophidae; genus Nannobrachium; species Nannobrachium achirus. Next base: position 17,934,333 of record NC_137817.1, read on the forward strand.
GAAAGACAAACGGTTTGTTCACTTTCCAACAGTGTTTATTCTCCAGGTGAGTTAACTATGACTGTGCGTGCGTTTGCGTGCGTCGTGTGTGTGTGTGTGTGTGTGTGTGTGCGTGCGTGCGTGTGTGTTTGTTTCACGCACAGTTGAAAGTTGAAAACTGAAATTAACAGCTAAAGGTGCATGAAGGTGCCCTGTGCTGCATGGCTCCTATACCTTTATTGCCTAAATAATACACACTTTTTTGGGTCACAGCACTATCCTTGTATGAAACCTTGTAGGCTACTGTACTTAACTGTCTACCAATTTCTATGTAATTGAAAGTGATATTTCAATTCTAACATTTATTTTAATTTCTTGAATCTAAAAATCTATGTGTTTGTCTCATAAAAATCCACCATAGACAAATATGAGCTACTTTCTGTCAATAAATTCCAAGCTGTTTGAGTTTATAAGCGCTCGTTTTCAATAAAGCAATTCCAGTTGCCTCCTGCATTATGAGGTCATGAGTTATTAAACCAAAAGTGGACACTGTTCCGATGTTACATTTTAAGCGCATATAGGACTAATTGTAACAGCATGATGTAACACAGCTAAAAAACTGCTTTGAACAAATCATTTTCAGCTTAAATCAATTATATTTCATTCAAGCAACTGTTTTACATTGTTTTCATACCATGGATGTGATAAGATACTGTATCAAACATAAGGAAATTATTCAATATTATCGGATGTACCAGAGTGAATTCCATAGAAAGATACATTGAATACACCTAAAAGATAGGAAGTTTGATTAATGTAGTTAGTACACATTGAGAAATATAAAGGGTGTGCTCACATGCACACCCCTGCACAATGTAGAGTTTGTTGAGTGTCGGTTTGGCAGAATTGAAAATACAAATTACACAAGTCCTGTGCCCGGGGCCGGGGGGTATGCACAGTATATGAGGGATTGAATGTAGGAGTCTCAGAAGTAATGTTGGAGAACCCAGACCGGTGCCTGTTGGGTAGAACAGTCACCATTGACGTCCAGTTGTGTAATACCTGTCTGTGAAGTAGCTGATGTTTTTCAGCATGTGGCTGTTTATGGTGGCGACACTGTTTATTATCAGCTCTCTGGAATATTTGTCTACTCTCCAAAATAAATCTTTCTTTCTTTCTTTCTTTCTTTCTTTCTTTCTTTCTTTCTTTCTTTCTTTCTTTCACTCAAGGCTTATGGTGTTCCTCCCAACCTACTCCGGACGATAGGAGTCATGTACACACTAAAAGAGCAGGTACAATGAATCTCCATGCAAGCCCTGGTCTTCACTGCAGCCGAATACTGCTGTCCCCCGGCCTGCCGCAGAAGCCCACAATGCCAAAAAGGTTGATACTCTTCGGATCACAACTGTTTGCCTGAAGCCCAGCCTTGTGTTCTATCTGCCACTCCTAGTGGGAATTGCTCCGGCTGGCCTCCGATGGCAACCGCAAGGAGTTTGATTGGAGACGCCACTGAAGGGCTCATGCAGTGATGACCTCTATCCATGGGTTCCAAAGTTTGACTCTAGAAGACAACTCAAGGTACTGTAGGAACCTTTTTTCTTTTTTTTGCTGCTGATTGTGTTGTTGGCTGTGTGTGATTCAAGCTGTTGTACTATTGCTGTCATTCTGGGAACCAATAGCCCAACATTTTCAGTGTTTCTGGCTCTGGAACTGAATGATGTGAATCTACAGTTTGTATGTTGTGTTGTGTCTGCCATTGAAGACTGTGAGTGTAACAGTATGTGTATGTGTTTGTGTATTGTGTATATAGCTCTTGGTCACTTCAATGATCCTATGTGAGATATTGCTATTTACTTTTTAGTTCAAGCTAGAGGTTTTGGACATTTTGGAGTTTGCATGTTCTCCCTGTGTCCTCTAAAAAAAAAAAAAAAAAACATGCAGTAATCCTGGTCTCTTTACTGCCTCCCCCGGGTCAGCCGGGGCGCCTGATGGAGGGTAAAGGAGCTCAGTTTGGGGCTCTACCCAGGTTGTGAATGCTGATGTGAATCTACAGTTTGTATGTTGTGTTGTGTCATTGAAGGCAGTGAGTTGTAACAGTATGTGTATGCTCTTGGTCACTTCAATTATCCTATGTGAGAAATTGCTATTTACTTTTAAGTTCAAGATAGAGGTTTTGGACGTTTTGGAGTTTGCATGTTTTGCCTCCCCCTGGTCAGCCGGGGCGCCTGATGGATGGGAAAGGATCTCAGTTTGGGAATCTACCCAGGTTGGCAGAGGGAGAGTAGATAAAAAAAAAATGAAAGAAATAACAAATTAATTGGGAGCACCTGTGCGACTGCCAATAATTGCTGTGGTGCAAACGAAACGGCCCACAGAGTGAACCAAACCCAGCACTCATTGCCATCCATTCCCCTCTGAGGGGAGTTGCCACTACCAGCTCTTGGTGAGGGCACAACAGTGGACGTTGCTGAGCGCTGTTGCGCAGGGGAAATCACGCTTTTTCGAACGCACATCATTTTGACAACGGAGTGTTGGCAGGTATCGCTACTCACCCCACGGAGGTTAGGGTTAGGTTTGGTTGTCGAAAAGATGACTTGTATAAATAGCAACACGCACCAGTTGCGCAGACATTTATGTGCTTTATGTGCAATCACACCATCAGAAAGTACAGTTTGTTCTTAATTTTTCTTTCTTTCTTTCTTTCTTTCTTTTTTCTTTTTTCTTTTTTATTTCCTCTCTCTCTCTCTCTCTCTCTCTCTCTCTCTCTCAGGATAGGAACCTTGTTTTTATCTCTTTGCTGTGTCATATATTGATCAATGTTTGAGTGAAACAAATGCGGTAAATTTAGCTTTTCAGATCTGCTGCTGTCATAGAGCTTTATATAAAAACAGTTGCTGTGCTCTCCCCAAGGGTATGTCAGTGACGCACGCACTGTGTTGTTTAGTTGTTTGCGGTGCACAGTACGTCTTCTTTACTGATGGTGAAGTCACCTACGTTTGTGTCTACATGTATATGTCGCGTCCAAAACACAATAGTACAGCACAGTGTATCATAATTTGGGCTATTGCTTAGAAAGATCACAAGGATACACATTCAGGGTACCAGCATGTAAAACTATTAAGAAGTGTTTTTCCCCATTTTTAATTGTTTGTAAGTAGGCTGGCCATTCTATTTTCTGAACATGCTGTATATTGTAACACATGATGATGTGAATATATAATAGGCTAGTTGTATTGTGTCCTATAATTTGAATCTTCAAACATGATAGATTTAATGATAATACTCTTAGCACAGTCATATCTTAAACCCAATTTCCTGTATTGGCCTAATTTAATTTAATTGGTATGAAGACATTCTTTTATTTCTTTATTTTTACTAAAACTAATGCCTAAATGATCAAGGATAGAAATGATTAAAATGTAGTCTCGCGTAGCCAGACAACTATTCTACAATCTCCGAATGCTATATTCTACAACAACTACAGTTCCTGAACGGCGAGTAATGGAAGCTGGCATTTCCGTTCATGAAAATATATTTTAAAATGTAATTTCTGCCAAGCAGCAAGCTACTGTAAATATGCTGATATGATTTTTATTTATATTAGGATAAATGTGCGCAAAAAACGAAACGGTCTGGTCACGCGAGACTAAATCAAATGTGACTAAAACTAATATTTGTAATATGTCTTTGTTCAAAAGAGTAAGACTTGCAGGGTGACCCCCTGCAAGACAATAAAAAGCATGCAGACCAGTGGATTGCTCCAGTATATTTTATGTGGGTGGTCTCTCCTGAAGTGACCAGGTATTATATTCCCTGATGCAAGTTGTCCCTGTTGAGCAGCACCAAGGTGCCCTTCTCCTCAGGACTTCTCTTTAACTAAATCTAAATTAGTGTGTGTGGGTGTGGGACTGTGGGTGTGTGTTTGGGTGAGGGTGAGGGTGAGGGTGTGGGTGTGGGTGAGGGCGTGCTCACGCATGTACGCATGTGTACAGTGTGGCCAGCGTGCCGCCATGGGAGCATCAAATCAGCTCGGTGCTGTTGGACTGATTACATTGTAGCCTGACGTAGCACAAGGAGGTAGTGTGAGATTAATTAAACCATATCAATCATAGAAGTGGTAAGTATGTACCAATAAGCAAAACACCTCTCCTTACTCATTCCTTTACTTAATTACTTTTTCCTATGTTCCCTCACCTCTATGGTCACTCAGCATGTTCCCTCGCCTTAGGGTTAATGTTGACTTTTTACTTGAATAAATGTCCTTAAAGTACTTTAAGCCAATAATTAAAATAATTAAATCTCTGAGAAAATAAATTATTGTACAAGTTATAGGCTAAAGCTTGATACTCAAGTACAGATAATACTGTATCTTTAAGACTTTTGGCTAATGGCTAATTTGAAAATCTCAAAATTGTTTGTTATGGGTGGGCCGCGTACATTTTCAGAGTAGGCCTATGTTTATTTTAATGATCAACCAATTGAATTTGTTCAGTCTTGAATCAATGGAATAACGCAGTAGACTTCAATCTTCACCCATTTTCAACCTATCCCTGTATGTCTGCTCCAGAGCAGACCTGACACCCAAATACAGTCTGGAATTTTTACAATTTACAAAAAAGTCAATTCTAGGATTTTGTTTTAGTTTAGAATCTTGCCCATTTCTAGTTTATCCCAACTAATACAAATACAGATATACTGGTATCAATAACCTATGGCTACTGCATGTTCACACTGCAGATACGGTTGTCAGTCCTTATCGGAGGGCTACTGTAAATCCTCTTAATTCACACAGTTTGGTTATGAAACATGTTTTATAGGTTAGGGTGTAAACGGAGCAGATGCTGAGGCATAGTTTTGCATACACAAGTGGAGGGAATGAGGTTTTATGACTAATTAGACTCTCCCCCCCCCCCCCCCCCCAACAGAATAAAAAGATTGCTGGTACTTTGTAGATCAGGGAATTATTCATGAGTCAAATTCAGCAGGTACATTTTCAAGCTAACCTTTAAAGTCACCCTGTTCTGGACAGTTAATTACAAAACTGGCAAACTCTAGCAGGGCCCATAATTTTCAAGATCAAGCCACAGGTCATTGGTTTCAGACAGTTGAGCCAATGTACTTGATCTCCTTTTTACAGCCGCCCCCCTCGTCCATGAATGAATATGTTCTTTAGATTATATTTATATCATTTGGTGTAGGTACCGCAGGAAATCTATCTATCTACATCTGGAGTCTATACGTTCCTCTCAACAAATCCTCTCTCACTCTACAAATGCTGTTAATGTATTATATATATAAATCAAAGTTTTCTTTCACATTCATACTGTATGTGGATATGTGGATCGTAAGCTTAAAGGTCAGACGGGTTTGTTTACCAAGAATAAGACGCGAGGCAGCACTGTTCACTTCCTCCACTTCAAGGCGGGCCATCAGTTATAAATGTTATTCCTTGCAGAGTGTTGAAAGTCATTTCTTGCAGCACAATGGCCCAGTATGATATATTGATGGAATGAAGCCCAGGAGTCAGGCCTGAGATGAGATACGGAGTTTCAAATGCAGCCCTCTCCCTCCCCTTCATTCTTTCTACCCAATGGCAGATACATACCTAGATCAAAGGCTTTATTTGATAAAACATATCTCATTGTGTTTTTATATGTATTTTTTTGGTTTTAGTAAAACATTTTAGCTATACATTATACCAGTAAGACTCCCTAAATCGGAAGATAAGCGACCGTCAGGTCGCATACACAAACTTTGGAAGGCAACGGTATAGCCAATCAGGAGGGAATATGGGAAATGGGACAGATCCATGTTGATGACATGACTGTAGAGATACTGTGTACCGCTTTGAGTAATTTTAGGGAAAGATCTGTAGAAGCAGTGTCCAAAAATGTGTTTTTCAAAAATCGGCCAGATGGTGGCGCTAGATGGGACAGATGCATTTTGATGACATGACTGTAGAGATAGTGTGTAACGGTTTGCGTGATTTTAGGGCAAAATCTGTAGGAGCAGTGTTGCAAGAATCGGCCTCATGGTGGCGCTAGAAGAGGGCCATGTGAGAAATGAGGGGTGGGGGTTGTGGTTTGGCAGCCAAGGAGTGTGTGTGCAAAGTTTGGTATGGATCAGGGCAACTGTGGCGGAGATATGAGTAGGGGAAAAGTGTGACGTGACTGACCGACAGACTGACTGACGGACGGACGGACAGCCGGTGGAGGTTTTGATAGAGTAACTGCGACCTGACGGTCGCAATAATACCTGTAAAACGTTTCCATTTGCACACTCTTTTGAGGCAACACCAAACACTGTACACAGAGCCGGTGATTAAGACACCTAGTCACATTTTAATGATGAGCAACCTCTTCTGCTCTAGAGCAACCTTTGGGTTGTGTCTGGGATTCTTTAAAAAAACGAACAATCAAAAAGGGTGAAAAAAGATTTGCACAGCTTTAAAATTCATCCAGTCACTGACGAGGCAGGATGCAACATTCAGAAACCACACAGAGCACAGTAAGAACACGGGCCAGCCGGCCTTACAGTCTTCAGCAGGGAGCCGTCAGCAGGGAGTGCCTCAGAGTACAGCCGGGTGCCATAAACAATGACCATTATTTGAGGGGTAAGGAAGGCTGGCATGGAAAAAGCAATGTCTCTCATAACTGCCGAGCGCTCCGCTCATTTATTATTTTATTCAAGCATAGTAGGAAGCCCAGGGGAGCAGCATGTTTTAAAAAACCCATGATTAATGAAACATTAATCGTGAATTTTGTAGGAGAACAGGAAGAGTTGTCACTTTCTATTTGTGCCTGTGAGGAGCTGAAGGCGAGGAGGAGAGGGCAAAACAGGGAATAAAGGCTTGGTGGACGGTATGGTGGAAGAAGATGATTTGGGGGGATGTCAAGGGAGGAGATGAAGGAGGGGGAGCCGCAAATTAAAATGGCAGGGGAAAGGAAAAAATGCTTTGGAATTCAGCAGATGTTGACTTGGAGAGGCCCTTTGAAGATCCAAGGCCGTTATTCTGGGCAGCCGTATTGTGAGCTTTAGCAGCGCATGCAGCACTACTGAAGATGTAAAACGATGCCAATGAAGACCAGTAAAAGCGATATGTACTGTTAAAGTGGGCGCAATTGGACACAGCTACAAACACCTACTCGTGAATAAACAAATCCCTTCAAGGTGTTCCACTATATCTTAACCTGACTTGCGTCAGATGGTGGCAGTAGTGCGTAGGCTACCGCTCTACTTTACCATCTGAGATCTCTCGGGCAGACTCGATGTAAGGGGCGGGCCATTTTTTGAAATTCTTTAGCAGGTGATTGGATGTGGCCGTCTCTCTGTCACAGTCTGGGAGTGCCAACTCCAACCGCTCATATTGGCCTGTCTGCATCCACGTGGTCTGCAATCAGACTCTATTGGCTCAGAGCCGCTCAGAGCCCGCCCGTAGCTGCCGCTGATTGGTCCGGCACGGGGCTTTACGAGCGTTATCAACTCCCACCGAGAGATCTCAGATGGTAAAGTAGAGCGGTAGCCTACGCACTACTGCCACCATCTGACGCAAGTCAGGTTAACTATATCTGACTTTAACTCAAATTTAACTCACCCAAATTGGAGTTGAAATTGCATTGAAACCAAGCAACGTAAATGCAGGATGGAGCTGCTGTTTATTTCATTTATTTTTGTTATTCTTTGTGGTAAACACTTCAGGGAAAGGAAAGCTAAACCACATTTTTATCTGAATGAGAATGTGGTGCTGTGAAAGCACTTCATTTTGCTACCTATTTCTAATTTACTTTCAATTTCCGAGGTAAATAAAATGCCACATCACAGTGGAGGGACAAACTGCTACAAATAGAACGGCCCACCCTATTCAAAACACACTGTGAAAAAAATGCATCCTTCAAGCTACATTTGGATCCCATTGCGTCTCATCATCCACTGAAGCCAATTCACTTTGGCAACCATGGTTCCATGCTCTGTGGATGTAATATATCATCCCCAGTGTATGCAAATCCTGAACCATAAAGAACTGCAGTATAATGGCTCTTATCAATATTTCTGCCAGGTACAACAAAACCCACTCAACCAGTCGCTTCTGAATGCCGAAAATCAACTGAAAGACAGGCAGTAGGAATTAAGGTTTGGATGCTTGCAGAGGGTGATCCAGTGGAATAAACGTGGCAACTGCTTCTGTTGTGAACTTCAGTGATTTCACGGCACCCGAAGATTTGACAGTGGTGACACTACTGAGTGACTGCTGCTGATAACAGAGAAGGGTGCATTGAGAAAACGTCAAAACTCAACACCATTATCCCTGCATACTAATTCTGCCACAATGGAGAAGAGTTTACCCTTTTTTTATTGTTGTTGGTGTGTTTGAATCTGCTCTGCTGCAGTCTGGAGATTTACAGGAGCAGATGATCATCAAAGACTGGCACAAAAGCACAATATTATAACAACAATCAGTTGTATACATGCACAAAATGGAGACAAATCAAGGATTGCTTACAGTACAGTATGTGGATCACACAAGGTGTGATTCACACAAAGCGTTTATTCATCGCTAAACCAAACAGCATACAGTCAACGGCAGATTATTTATTCAAAATAAACATTTTAATTCCACTGACATTTCTATCAAACTCTCTCTCTCAGACACACACACACACACACACACACACACACACACACACACACACACACACACACACACACACACACACACACACACACACACACACACACACACACACACTGCTATCAAGTGTATTATCATAACCATGGATAGTATTAGTGATCTTTGTCTCACACATACAAAACAAGCGACCACAAATCCCTGTCTCGCCACTGCAGTGATCTTGGCAACAGCACGGATGGAGCAGAAAGTGATCTAATGGCCCTGGGTAGTAATCACGAACCGTGGAGAGCGTTGGACGGTGGGATGGAGGCCAGTGGTGTAGTAGCGTTGATTTCTTTTCCATTTCATATTCCTGCCACCATTCGCCCTGTGGGCTCACTGGGCTGGGGTACAAAGGCATACTGAGGCCACGAGAGTCAAGTAATTTCCTACCAATCCAGCCCTTTGGCATAGCATGCACCTGACACCGATACCACATCTGTCAGAGGCTAGAAATCCTGCCTGGATCCTGATAGCAATACATCCCCCCCCCCCCCCCCCCCCAAACACAGAACTGGGCCTGTTCCTGTCTGGAGTGCTGGCCACCCTGATCGACCATGCATAGCTTGGGAACATCAGAGTAGCAGTCAGAGCAATCAGTTCTATTAAAAAGACTAAATTGCAATCCAGAGACCAATTAAAGCAGCCACTGGTGTTACGTGAATCTATTAAATGTGAACGTAGCGTTGCATCACAAATTTAGAATTGTAAATACAAGCATCCCTGGGCAGAGGAAAGCCAATGTCTTTCATTCATAAAATATGGCAACTGACTGTGTGCATGTATCAAAGGCCTTCCTCGTGTTTTATTAGCTGTGCTCACAGTGAGATCTAGCCTTGTACCTCCTCCCCCTCTTTCTCCCACTAGCGGTCCCCCCATTGTGTTGCTCGATTTATCAAAAGCCCAAATAATGTGGCAGGGATTTATTATCTTATTCAGAAGCCAGGCTTCATTTACACAACAGAGCCTGCAATACTCAATCTGGCATTGATTTCTTTTGATTTATCTGGTATGGGAAGTGTTAGGAAGGGATGTTCCTTGAGCACAGTGTACCTCTAGCACCCTTTGTTTACTGACAGGGATAAGGCCTGTAATGAAACATGGAGGTGAATAAGCCTCTAATTGATTTTCCCATGGATGGTCATTTAGAGATTGTCTACCTCGATAGCATCAGATAAATCTCCGCTGTCTGTTTAAGATTATTTACTTAATTTGTTGTAGGCCTACTCAGTTCTTCCCCTACAGTTTTCTGATTTCATCTTTGGACTGAGGTCTTGCTAAAGTGATATGAAACCATGCCAAGCTTCATAAGATGATATGATATCAGCACTCATGTTATGCCAGCTTTGTCTTTGATAGGGGAAAAACGCTTAAATTCCACAAGCATGTTTGTTTGATATCTAATTTCCCATTGAAGCAAGGAATATTTAAAACCATATCAGCACATGTAACAGCAGGCGTAGATGTTCACACAATGGAAGTTAAAAACGAAAGAAGCAAATACTATCTATATTCTTTGAAGCAAAATCTTTTGTGTTAAACCTGAAAGCAATATTTGCCAATTGTAATCGGGTACACAATGAATACATATTATTTGATAAATGTGGACCGATGCAATTATGTGTAGGCTCAAATTTGATTTCCCAATTTTCTGTCCTGCCATCCTGATAAGGAGAGTTAACAAGACCCAAGCTTTCATTGCTTTGCTTTCATTTTATTAAGCTACACTTTGTATCTGCATTACTGTAGATGTTTCTCAGACCATTCGTGAATAGATATGTTTTGTAGGTTAGTCACGGTTGATCTGGTTTTGTGACAAACGATGACAGGATTCCTTGGTGAAGGTCAATTTAGGCATTTAGCAGACTCTCTCTTATCCGAAAGACAAATACAAGCTCAGGGTAAATGGCATGAACTCTAGTCAAAAACAACAACAGGTAGGATGCCAGATGCATGTATACCTAGCATCTGTCTAAACAACATGCTATTCTAAGTAAATAACACAGCAACGATGACAAACATTCTCATAATTCAGTTTATTCCAACCATGTGCATTTGAACCTGATTTCTAACCTACATGTGAAAGTTATGCCTCATATAGATCAGGCATGCTCTAAGTGCAGCGAGGGTTTGAATTCTAACATCCAAGTCGTGAACAATTGCATTTTCCCGTCTGCTTCCGTTTCTATTTTGATCCAGTACTCGTCTTTATGCATGAGTGGGCGATGCGTGGGTACATCGCCTCGTGTGATGTGATGGGTAATCAAAGTTAGGACTCAGATTCTACTTTTGCCTGGCAGGTCAACTTACCCCATGCAGTCTCCAACCTACTCTCTTTCCTCTGCCAGTAACGTCTGTGCCTGCTCTTGGCAGATCGCACCTAATCTTTAAGCTGCATCTATAATTTGAATCGCTGCTTATTCATCACACCTGACAGGGCTTGTCAATGTGTTGGGGTTGCTGTGAAGCCCTTATGCAGATGTATTGGCGCATATGTGGGGTTGTAATACAAAATGCATGCATCACATCACAGGGTATACCGTGGCGTACGTACATCGAGGGGAAAGATCTTGGAAGTGACAGTGAGTATATGGATGTTCTGAATAAACACTATTGAACCTCATATCGATTGGAGCAGATGTTGTCAGAGGCAAGCTTTGGAGAACCTCTGTGTCTTAAATGGGATGCTGTGCTGTTTTTCCCACCGACTATGGGGGCGGTGGTGCCATAGGTTAGTATGCTTTAAGAGATGCAAAGTCTCCTGTTTGAGTTTCCAAGTCTGACTGTGTTCTGCTAAAATGTGTTTTAACAAGGACTAGTTGTTTTTTTGCCCTTTGCAGTCAGCCAGGCAAGTTAAATAAATAAAGTGTCATACAATAAAATAAAATAAAGAAATCTCTGCACACTTAATTAATTAACGTGTCAAGTCCCTGCATTTCGCTGTCGTAAAATGTTTTCTCATTGAAAAGTGTAGCAGGCTCCTGACAAGCATTATATTGTTCCCAGGTGGAAGAGCTATGGGACTTTGTTTCAACTTTATTAGGTTTTTCATAAATTAAGCTGACGACATTGTTGAGCGTATTATCTGGGCATCGTGGGGTTGTCAATGTCAGCGGAGTGCTTTTGCTTATTTCCCTGTCATTTCACTTACCACATAATGGAAGAAGAACAACCACAATAGAGAAGATAGCCTGGGTGCTGTGAGCCCTGATACACAGCAAACTGAACAGCAGGGTTTTATGATGTAATGGCCTAATTGGCAATCATCTCTGCTAAGGCTTTTGTTCGGTTTTGTGTTGACATTTCTCAATTTTTTTCTTTTTTTTTTGTCTGTTTTCTTTTCCTCCCACAACTAATATTGTTCTTATGACTCTTATTTGTATTCCAGACCCTCATCTTATTTGCACACACCTAAATAAACAGGACTTTCTATTTTTCTTTTCTATTTGTCTAATAGTCTTCTGATATAATGGTGCATTACTGCACACAGTGCACAGTTTAGTATGTGAAACGGCACATGCTGTCTGTCTGTCTGGACGTGTACACTTTTTTACTGTCTTATGGGTTTGTCGCTCTGACATCACTGTGATGTCAGGGGAACCACTCTAACAGAATGGGTTTGCCGCTCTGACATCACACTCTGACATCACGGGGGAACCACACTACCACACTAACAAAATACCTTTTTTGCCCATATACAATATGGAGTTCCCTGATGTCATCAATATTAAGCCCATATCTAACAGGACTTCATATGGGAATGCCCATATATGGAGGCCACATCGGCCACATACCACACTAACAGAATCCATATATGGTCAAGACAGATGGCCAAGACATCCCATATCTGTGTGGCTGGTTCTACAGACAGGGATCTCCATTTATGGGCATAAAAGGCATTGTATGTATGATGTCAGATATCATAGACGTCATGGACTTTCACATAACGAATAACTGAGGAAGCATGTTTGGGCTCTCACAGCATATCTCCATATACAGTACATGGATCTCCACATATGGGTACCAGGGGTCTCCATATAAGGTTAACTGGTCCGATATATACATCACTGGCCAGATGGCAAAGACATGGTGCGACCCCACCCTTTAGGGCAAGGTCGCTTGTTGCTCTGAGGCGTATATACGGTAGCTTTATTTATTTTGTTGCATTTGTATACAACCATGCATTTCACACACGCCATGCACTCAGGGCACCAATGAGCACAGGGGCCCTACCAAAAAGAAGCATTGAAACAGCAAATACTGGCACACAGTAGATAAACAAGATCTTTCAGGCTTTCAATGTCCTTAACTCATTTGCTGCCATTTTAACATTGCACTGTATGGCTTTACTGCCATTTTGTATAATGAATATTTTTTTTTATATTTAGATTTTTCCTAAATTCTGTGTTTGCACGACCATGTCATACATTACTGGAAATGGAAGAGGACAAGCTGTAGTTTCACGAAAAAAATATAATCTTGCATTTACGATGTACCATTCTATAGTTATAGCCATTTCAAAAACCTTGTTTTTTGATTTTCCGAGCTTGAAAATCAAATGAAAAGGAGTTATTTAAGTTTTTGTGAATGTTCTCTTTTCAAGGAAATAACTCACTTGATATCTGTCTTTATGGCTTCAGGCACTTATCAGATGAGTGTACTAGTGTAATAAGTGTAATTGTGTATAACTGGAATTGTGTAATAGTGCTGTAATAGGCCACATCTTGCCCTTAGGGCGTCTTACTTCACACAAAGAGAAATACGCTTTTTATATTGGACTGGCCCACGATGGTCTGCAGTACCTCCTCACACACACATGCACGCACACGCACACGCACACACACACACACACACACACACACACACACACACACACACACACACACTAACTATACTGTAGGCTATACACATACATGTACATAATAGCAGATCTATATATATATATATAAATATATATTGCTAAGCAGGTGGGAATGGTACCCCCTCCAACTGTATTATGTTACCCATTTTCAAATGTTTTTATTTTATTTGTGACACTTGCTTTGGCGAGTACAAACCACTTGCGTTTTCTCATGTCAATAAAGCTCCACCGAATTGAATCTGTTGGGATCCGTTAGTGTGCAGTTGCAGTGGCGTCAGTTCAGAAAAAGGTAAGGTATCAGCAACAGGCACAATGAAAAGTACATTTTATTATTTCCCCCTGTAGCCAAGGCATGGCAGCTGCATACCCCTGCCATACCCAATTGACGCCCCTGTACAGTTGCCATATGTAGTTGCTGATCAGGTCCGTTTCTATACCGGATGCGGAAACGTTTATGTATGTGATTGTGTAAATAACCGGATATTAGAACGGATCACAAGCATAGAGTTATTGATCACATCAAGAAGAACGCATTACAACATTACAATGCTGTGTGCGATACACATGCTGCAGCTGATCACACTCAGGGGGAGATGCAGGAGCGCCACGATGGATCGATATTCACTTTCTTTTCAGTCTGCACGTTGCGTGCAGGGAACGGGACACCGACACGGGAAGCACAGAAACTTTGGATGAAAACAAAGCAACTTACTTTCAATGAATCGTCGCGATTGCTTACTCCACTGTTCCCGGTGGGATCCATCTGTTAGCGTGCAGACACGGAGAAGACAAGGCTAACGCTCGACGAGGATGTCTTATAAGTTTTACCGACGCGAATAGAGATGTTGTTTGTGGTCAAATCAGCCTCCGGACACGACATGGTTGCTTGACCAGGAGTCCAGGACACGGGGGGACATATACTCTGCCGCGAGCAGTGCCTTGTGATCGGGATGTAGTCGAGGGGACCCCCGCTGACGTGAGGTGAGGTGCAGATGTGTTATCTATTTGTTGTGATGGTTTATTTTGGTTCAGGCAGTCATGAGGCAGAGATGCTTCCAACTCTCTCTAGTTGGCTGCAAATCTGGACAATAGTGTGGTGTGTGGGGTTATGAAGCTGTGGGTTGTGGAGGCCCATAGCAGATTATGGTTTTTGAAGTGAAAATGTCACGGGATTTTGTTTGATTTATGAAGAACGGTCTCATCGAGCTGAACTGTTTAGTTGTTGCTATAGGCTAGGCTGGCTAGCCTCCGCTTGGGGGGCTTCCTACATGGTGCCATTCAGATTGACTTCTGGCAACACTTCCATTGTAGGGCAAGGGCATTGGTGTTGGAATGGGGGTGTGTGTGAATGGATGCATGTTGGAGTGAGGAAAAAAAAAAAAAAAAAAAAAAGAGCCTGGAAAAAAAAAAGACGCATTCTGTGTGCTGGAGGCTGCAGCGGTTGCCAGCACTGTTCCTTCTCTGTTGATTTTATTGAGATTTATACATTTATTACACTCTTGTTTTCAAACACACTCACTTTGATGTGTGATATTTTGGTTTCCTTATAAGATAGAAGGCTAAAACTTTTTGAGGAGCTGTGGGAGAGTCTAATTTAGCATTACATAATTTAAAAGCACATTGGCGGGATTCACGGGCGTGGCAGGGACGTACAGCGGGATTTTTACGGGATTCACGGCCATCGCAGCAAATGAGTTAAGTTGAAACCATTAACATCCTTATTCTGTGAAAATTGGCAAAATAGAGATTTGCTGTAGAGAGGGGAAAAAAAGTGTATAACCTAGGATGACTCTGTTCAACAAAGTAAATGTGTTTGATACAATATCTTTCATAATCTGCAAGATATTCTCATTTATTTAATGTAGTGCAAAGTTTGAATGCAAGGTGCCAGGCTGCTCAAATAGGAGCGTCTAGGGATTCAGTGGCTTGGACATCTTGTCACTTAGTTATAACTGCTGTACCTTCTGAGATAGTTATGTGTAACTGAATCTATGATTTTAATGCAATAAGGTAGGACTCTTCTGTTTGGATGTATGGGCTGTCAAGGCCAGAAAGTATTTTTTTGCCACTCAGTAGGCGTTCCTGCATTACTTCTGGGTATGATGATGATGTCACGCGCATACCCTCTATATTCAAGCATTTTGGGGCCCTTTTCGAAGCATACAATACAGTACTTCTGCTAATCTATTAGGATGATCTTTCCCCAGAAATCACCAACATGCTCTGAAATATAACAGTTTAACATGGCATCACACATTTCTCTACAGGGCAGGGCATTGTGTTTGCTACAGTACCACTGTCTCACTTGATGTATGATTGCTTCTGGCCACACAGCATGTGTTCAGCCTCAAGGTTTGCAGTTTCTCATCTACACGCAGCAACATTTTGGCAATCCCTGTGAGTGCCGCTGACCCTGCCAACCCAAACAAACCTAGACAGCTTAAAATTGTTTAAGACCAAATGCTTTGTCCACAATGTCAAGTCTTTGTCACAACAGCCTTTAAAACTTAGCACAGACATGGCTAAATATAGTGCAGTCTTCTAGGGACAGCACATGACAGATGGAGAGGCTGGAGGGGAGGAGGGTGCTATAGAGTCAGAGAGCAGAGGAATGTGTGTGTGTGTGTGTGTGTGTGTGTGGGGCGGGGGGTGGAGGCAGCTTTAGTGATGATGTTATTGATACGGTGTTTTTCATTCTATGACCAAGGCTGCAGCTTCTGTCGAGGAATATTGGAGATCAGAACCCATCAAGGGTCATTTCCACGGCACACTGCCATTGATTGAGCAACGGCCAATTAGTGAGGGGAGGCCTTGACAATTCATCTGTAATGGATTTTCTCAGGCATTAGTAGGGTTGAGACGAGAGTCGGCCTGCATTATAATGCTGAGAATGTATGCCTGCACTCTCACACTCTTATCGATGTGTTATGGAAAATGTGCACTCATTAGGCTAACATATGATCATCGCACATGAAAAAAAAAATTATGTAAATATTTAAAGTTGTTAATGAAAGTTTTACATTTTAGCTGATGGCTGCTCAGATTGACATGATGAGCGCTCTGGGGACAGCTGTTATGGTTTAAGTGTATTGATCATGGACACATTGTCATTGACACAAACTTGTGGAAGGCTAAGAGATGATCTTCTGATTAGATGGCTAAGCTACGGTAGCCCTAGTGGTCTTTTAGTGCACTGCTGACATTCTACCTCCCCACCTCCACACCATCCAGGACACCCGATGGTTCAGCATCAGACACATTTTACATAATGATCATGTTAAATGTAGAGATTCTTGGTGCATAAATATGAAGTTAAATCCCCTAGTTACTGCCAGGGGTGACAGATATCTTGTTGTATTACTCAGTCCCTTAATAAAATGACAATCAAATGTGTTATGCAGGATTGCATAGTAAAACATTAAGCATCTACAAAACAAGATTGAGAAATTTAGATTCATGCAATATCTTATCTAGATATTTAAGAATCAGCAATTACATGTCTTTTTTCTACATGTAGTGCCACCTTAATCTGTTACTTTTATGGGAAAGTATATTCAAGCTTTTCATGCTGCGCTTGAGTCGGCACAAGTGCAATGTTTCACAACATGCTCCCAACTTTCCCCACTAATGATGAATAGGTTATGAAACCACTGACTACAACAAAGGCAAAGACGGAGTCAAACGACAACTAAGTTTCCGAGCACCCAAGAGTTTATGTCAGTGTACACCTGCTTTATAACTTCAACAATGCTGGGGAGAGAGAACCAGAAGAAGGAAGTGCTATGATGGAGTTTGAAGCTCTCTCCTAAACCACCACTGTATTTCACTTTGACTGTTTCCCTTTCTTTTTTTGTTATAGAAACACTACCACCCCAGCCAGACTCCATAGGTATGTTCCCCATTTGCATTTGGAAATTAAAGAACAACTATCAACAAGAAGAATGAAATAGAAAGCACTAGGTCAAACTAAAGGGAAGCAATATAAAACGGCAGCATGATGGTATACTGCAAGTATAAGCAATGTTCAGTAACAACCACCTACCTCTGGTGGAAGAAAATGGGTTCACAAACTGCACTAGTAATTTGCTATCCAGTGCTACAGATTGCACAGGGAAGCCATGTCATTACTAGGCCTATATTTCTGCAAATATTCATCCATCCATCCATCTGTCTCTCACATAATTAAACATCACTGATAATTGAAAATTAATTTCCAAATAATACCCATTGATTATGATTCATGGCATACTTGACATTACTGCCAAAGCATATCATGGTTTGTTTGATATTCATCATAACTTAATTTCATATCGGTTCCCGAGACGTGGTTATTTGAAAGTCACATTACGTTTTCACATGTTATCATTATATTAACGTTATAACTACTATATAATTTTTTAATGTAAATCTCACACAGTATCCCTTTGACAATTTAAGCACTTTGAGATTCTGAAGTTGCATGGGGGGGCAGTCCAATCAAGATCTCAAGTAATTAATAAACAGCATAGGATGACAGTGTGAAATCTTAATACTTGGCACACAAACCCCTACTAATCTTTGGATAAGAAAACATTGTTTTTTAAATCAGTGAGAAAGATGTTGAGAAAAAAAGAATAATGCAGCATCAGTATTTCTTATCAGAAAGTTTGAAACAACAATAAGCCTCGATAAACTCAAAAGGCCTTGGTGATTCACAGCATGCCGATGATAGGGGCTCATTAACACAAGCTATGAGCTCCACCAGCTCCACAAGCTAGGGAACTAAAACAGACATTATTTGATCTTCAGTCAACTTTCAGAAGTCTGAAGGGTAACTTAAGTCACATACTGTCTATGGCAAACTTCCTCCAATAACTTCCATTATGATAATGTCTGTTTTTATCTTCTTTTTCATTTAGAAGAATCTCAGTTCCTTCTCCCATCCACCGAGCAGCAACAGTAGTCATGATGAGCACTGGTGAATGGAAATGTTATTACTCCTACTTACAAACAAGACCTTTTGACTTCGAGACCCATGCAAGGGCCAAGACCAGATGTGTTGATAGAAACATTTTGAACAATAATCTTTTGATATAATGTACTTAAAGTGTTGCATTTCATTCACACTGTGGCTTACAATGGCAGAATATTCATCGTGAATTCCCCGAGTTGCTCCCGGTGAGCTGGTTGGTGCCTTGCATGGCTTCCACCGCCACCGGTGTATGAATGTGTGTGTTAATGGGTGAATGTAATGCACATTGTAAAGCGCTTCGGATAAAAGCGCTATATAAATGCACCATTTTTTTTAGAGCACACACCTGCAATGGACATGTCGGCGCAGTGATAGGCAGTAGCTAGCTACAAGTAGCTTAGCTACAGTACATAACTTAACTACATTTCTACGTGACGGTAGCTTGCTATATTTCTCTGCCGATAGCTTCTGTGTGAGATATATTTAATGAAGAGTAACTAGTAGTGTAGCTTACTAAATTGTCCAAGTTGCTTGCCCATCACGGTCAGGAATAATAAATGGTATCTCCCTCAGAGATAGGGTGAGAAGTTCAGTCACCCCGAGAGCGACTTGGAGTAGGGTTAGAGCAGAACCGCTGCTCCTACACTTGGAAAGGAGTCAGCTTAGGTGGTTTGGGCATCTAGTACGGATGTCTCCCGAGCTCCTCCCTAGGAAGGTCCTCGATGCACGTCCCACTGGGAGGAGGCCCCTGTGGCAGACCAAAGACCAGATGGAAGGTTTATACCTCCACCCTGGCCTGGGAACGCCTCGGTATATTCTTGGAGGGAGTTGCTCAGGATAGGGAACTCTGGAAATCCCAGTTGAAACCCGATTCCGGGTAAGCGGTTGAAGATGGATGGATGGAATTGCAATAGTGTCCCCAATAGTGAGGGGACATTCAGGACCGTCTGACCCCCCCTCGGGACTCCCAGGGGGGTCAACAGATGACAGTGAAGTGACAATTTAAGGACTCAAGACGTTTTAATACCTAAAAGAAAAGAAAAAGACCATTACTGCATCAAAAGTTATCAACAAACTATACTATAAATAGAAGTAGTGCTCTTCTGAGAACAGGTCAGGAAGGATATTGTGGCCTCCTGGTGGCGCTATAATAGGGCAATGTGAAAAGGGTGCCATGTTTTCTTCAGCCTTTCACAGCAATCAGATGCTGCATGCATGATTTTGTTGCAAAAATGTGTTTTGCAAAAGTCGACCTACTGGTAGCGCTATAAGGCCAGGGCTCCACTGCGGGCGTCGCGTTGCTCTGCGTCGTGACGACGTCAAGGATGCCGTCACGTTGACGTCCGACTGGCTCCACTGAACGTGAATTTGTTGATATTTCAATCAAAGATCAGATGAGGATATTTATAGCATTATCAACTGTAAAGTTATGCCTAATTTATCATTTATGCTGTGTAAAGTGCCGAAAAAAGTAACAGATCTGCAAGCTCACAACACGTTGCATGCAGTCAGGCTGTTTTGTTAGCTTGTAGATTCAGACTCAGTCACTCACTGCTGACCTGTTGTAGGAGGAAGAAATGAGAAAGGAGTTGTTTCCCTGCCTGTTGTGTTTATACATCATTTTATCAGTAAGAAGACCACTGTAATTACATAAAAAAAATATGCTAGGATTTTTGGGACATCTAGTCACCCTTGTGAATGATGTGAATGGATAGCCAACAGCAGAAAAGCATGTATAGGATATAGCCTACATTTAAATAGGCCTATACAATGCATTTAATCATATTTTAGACATGACTGGACGTTGTGGACGGCGTCAAAAAATTGCCTGTTACCGGGGGTAACAGGCCAATGTGAAAAGGGTGGCATTTGTTCCATGACCTAGTGGGAATGTGCGTGCAAAGTTTCACGGTGAGCGCAAGCTGCGTTCATGATTTGAGGCATTTTTTCAAAACAGACCAATCCTGCCAATCAGAATGGAATATAAAATGTCAGACAGATCCGGTCAGGTAGGAATATGAAAAATCTTAAATACCCGTTTCGTTTAATGACTATAGCCATACTGTGTACTGATTTGTGTGAGTACCGTCCAAAGATGTGTTTTGCACAAATCCAACTCCTGGTTGCGCTATAACAGGCTCATGTGAAAAAGTGGGGTTCTGCTCTGGCACCCAGGGAGTGTGCGTGCACAGTTTCACTGGCATCATGGCAACAGTGCCAGAGATTAGCTGTTAACAGACGGAAGGACGGACACACACAGACCGACGGATGGACGGACGGACAGACAGGGTGCAAAACATAGTCTCGGACGGACGGACGGACGGACGGACGGACGGACGGACAGGCAAACGGACAGGGTGCAAGACATAGTTTCCCTGTAACTTTCGGCCTGGCAGAGAATTATTTTTGACAAACATTGGCCAAATTGACAAATAATATAGGAAAGGGGCACAAATTGTGAAAATAGCAGATCTACAAGGCAAGCTCAGATCTGCTGTAGATCTGCTATTTTCACTATTTATCTGTGGAACAGAGTCAAACAAAATGTAATGCCTCAACTCCTACATTCCAATTGATTTTCAGTGTGGGGGTCCCCAGTTCAAAATATGATTAATTTGGGGAGTTACGGCCTGAAAAGGTACAGATTTAATTTAAAAAGTAAATGAAAGGATGACACAGAAAGCCAGACAGAGGGCTTGTTTCCAGTTTCAGTTTGATTTATAATAACCCATCAAACTGAGAATATTTTGCCTGGATATTTGTTTGGTGGAAAGTTGTTCTTGATCATGAAGTTGATAAAAAAAAAAGTAGTGTCGATGTAAAGAGCTACATTTGCCATGTAGCTTGTGTAGCTTGATACATTTCTCTGGGGATAGCTTCCCTGTAGTTGAGCTATATTTAATCTAGAGTAACTAGTAGTGTAGTATACATTTTCCAAGTAGCTTGCCCATCACTACGGGTGCACAATGGCACAACATTCAGAGGTCTCCTTCTCTCCTAATTCTCCACGAATCTCTGTGATTCAAATGTTCCTATAATCAGCTAACGTCAGTATAGTGTCCAAGCCGCTCGTGCGGCTTAAGTAAAAAAAGGTGTACCTTTAAAATAATAATGACTAAGGTAAAAGTAGTCATCTAAATTAATTACTTGAGTAAAAGTAAGAAAGTATCTAGTTCATACTGTGCAATCTTGTTTAAATAATCAGAACGTATTTGAAAATCTGATCTCAACAATTAATCAAATCTTTACAAAATTGCAAAGAAATAAGGCAATTATTACCTCACGTCACCTGCCAGCACCTCAGTATTCTGTGTGCTGTGACTGTCTATGTTTTGATTAGTGAAATAGAGCCATGTAAGAGAGCCAAAGCAAATACCAATCCGCCTCTTTGGTGGAAAATCTCTCTGAGAAAATGAAACAGATTGGGCTTTTTTTGTGTAGCCAAATGTAATGCATTAAAACTACTCTTACAAGTACAGTTTATTAAAAAAATGTACGAAAGTAATAAGTAAGTAGTAAGTCACCTCTGCCATTGTGTCTGCGGGAATGCCTAGAGGAATGGATGAGGGCCACCAGGACATTAATGGACTGGCAGTCTAAATGAGAATTCAGAGAGAAATGAGAGGCCGCCTAGAGTGTTCCTGACACTGGAAAATCTGTTTTCCTTCGCAATTACAGCCAGATATAGCTTTTATTCCAACCTTGCAGTGAAAGGTCTGTCAGCAAACAGAAGCTAAATCCCAAGGCCTACAGTGGGTTTTTGAGGATGTTTTAACTCTCAAATACCTGGAACGCGCCCGAGTCGCGTTAGATTTTAACCACTTTAACCACTATTGTATGCTTTAACCTTAGAAAATAGCAGATATACAAGCTCACAGCGCGGCACCGAGTGCCGCGCTGCGAGCTTGTAGATCTGCTATTTTTGTAAAATCGTGAAAATGTGCGCAAGTCTATGAATATCTTTGACCCGATCTTTGACCCGACTTCTAAATCCTTCCTCTAAATCAGTGATTCTCAAACTTTTTCATGTCAAGGACCCCCAAAATTACATGTATTTGGCCACAGACCCCCATCTCAAAATATGTTGTTCCAGGGACCACACAGAAGCAAATATTTGATTTACAAATGTTCGCTTTTAAATAGATATATTCAAAGACTTGCAAAGGAAAATCATGATTTTTAAAAAATAGCAGATCTACAAGCTCGCAGCGCGGCACTCGGTGCCGTGCTGTGAGCTTGTATATCTACTATTTTTCAATGGTTTAAGCAGTCAATAATCCTAGGCCTAAATGGGTTTTAATGACCTGCCTTGTCCCCTACACAGCTCGCAATCTGATTATTAGCGATGGGGAGGACGAGAGGCTAATTGAAGTGTCACTCAGTGCCCAAGTGTATTTCTTTCCCCCTTTTTCTGCTGAGGGAAGGGAATCTTCTCTTTGAATAAAAAGTCGTCGGCACTTGAAATGCAGAAATGGTCACTGATTATTTTACAGAGGAAGCGCCGTCAAACAAAAATGAAGACAACATAATTGTATATGAAATGATAACTGTGAAAAGACATATTATGTAGCAGATTATCCTTTATCCCTCGAAGACAACTTTCTTTCAAATTCTAAATTCCCTCTGGTTGAGGGTTTTCAAATTACTTACATCTGACTGACGGTACACTTCAGACCACAAGGTCAACGCAGTAATGATTTCCACTAAAAGGGGAAGATTCACAGGGTTCCTATAGGGCAACTGAAGTTCTCACCCAGAGCACATTGCTCGTTCAGCCAGAAATGCGAAGCTCTCTCATTCAACAAGCCTTTAATTTTGGGTTTAATTCATTCATAATACTTTTATCCTGATTCCTCAGTGCTTATATATATCCACACGCCACATTTTATTGTTCAGTGCTCTAACGGCATGTGCAAGAGCACTTTACTTAGCTTACAAAGGCCCATCATCACCATTACTGTGCCATCATTTAAACTAATAGCCTTGTAGAATTGTTTATTTATCAGAATGGACCAGTGCTATTTGATATATTTTCTGTGAGATGGACATATTTCTTAATGAGTTTGAAGACGACTACATGCAGGCCTTTAATTGCTTGAGGGGAATGGGAAAGGACAAAGGGCTTGATGAACGATTATCAATCCTAGGGCTGATAACACATCCATCTGACCAATAAGTGAAAAGAAAGTGCCATTCTCTGTATTCTCTCTACACTGTGACTACAGAAATAACGCCAATCTTAGACTAAAATTGGCCACTAACCGTGGTTGTTGCGGATGATATGGTAGAGTTCATGACTGAGGAGACTGTGGAGTTCATCGGCGTGCAAAAGAGCCAAAACACAGAGAGGAAAACAGCCACCAACCTTTGTTATTCTGGGTTTACGTACTGTACACCAACACAATGTAACCAAACCAATGTTATTGGTTTCGTCTATGATTGATCAGGAACTGTTTATGTTGAGGATTTCAATAATGCATGGTTATGCGGTGATGATTAAGAGCGCTGTCACTGACCCCACATTCCTTGGCTGGCCAGGGATCGAATCCAGTCAATGGTTTTCTACTGTGCCCCACCTACAGTATGCTTATCTCCTTCCCAGTATTATCTCTCCCCCCTCCCCCCCCAAAAAAAAGAAAAGGAACCTGCCTACCGATGTTGTCACTGGTAATGAGGTTTCTGAACTGACCTCCGCCCTCATATTAGACACAGAGTGAGTAGACAGAAATGGTGCCATGAATATTATTGAGGAGGACCAACTAGTAAGACGCCTCAGGGCGTCATGCAACCTCGCCCCTAAAGGGGGTACCTAACAGGGCAATATATTTTATGCCCATGCATGGAGACCCCTATCTGAACCAGCCACACAGATATGGGCCATGTATTGGCCATCTGGCCAGTGATATATATCGATGACATCAGGGATCTTCATATATGGGCATAAAAGGGATTCTGAGGAATACCCTTATATGGACTTTTACATACTGTAGGTGATGTCACCTGTGATATCACCTGTGATGTCACAGTGACAAGGGAACCAACCCATAGACTGTAAAAATATGTACTGACTGACTGACTGACTGACACAGACAGACAGAGACAAGCTGCGACTTTTCTCAGGGTAAACTGCGACCAATTACATGTAGGTTGAAAATGGGTGAAATGGTCCTTTAACCCATTTAGTGCTCCAGACATGAACGGGTTAAATGTCCAGCGCGCCTATCGCCTGCTCCGTCCGCGGCCAGTCTCTTATTTTGAAGGCCAGAAGTCGATTGCGCAAAAAATTCCTGTTTGACGTCATGACGTCATTCACCGGAAGTGGTCATCGTCCCATGCGGTTGGAGTAATGGCTGATCGTTCCCTTTCAGCTTGTGTTGTTATAGCGAGAATCCAATGCCACCCTTGGCTTCAAAAGTGTTTTTTGGAGAAAATGGACATTAAAGATGAGATAGACCGTCGGCTACCATGTTAAGGGATTATTATTTTGTGCACGTGGATCCGCGATGATGATGAATCGGCGAGTCCAATCGTGCCAGCACTTTCCAACGGACCGTACGGTAAGATTGCCAGCTTTACTGTATATACAGTATATAGCGCGAGTATACTCGGGATCGGCACTCCGAGTACTCGAGTATTTTTCACGAGTATTCTCGGGATCGGCTACAAATGGGTTAAGGTCCAGGTACAAATATAGTTTACGCTGATTTAACATGAGGCAGCATTTATTTTATTAATACATTTCTTACCCTTTTTTTTTCCTCTCTGTGTTGTAATGTAAAGCATGTGATGTTTATTCATGATTCATTCTATGAAGGGCTTGTCTATAATGAAGCCAATGGGGAAAAGAGGACCTTGGCAAAATGAACGGGTGTGAAGCGATGAAGACAGATTTCATTGAGCCTGCATACAGATATACAATGTAAATGGAACAGTGAGGATGTGGCCATAAACCAACCTTGTATTGAAGATGCTTAATAGTCAAGCATACAAAATACCATTACCCTTTCAGAACAGAATTATTTCTATGCAATGGTAATGTGTTAAAACCAGGAAAGCCTGAGCTGTCTGTGTGAGCGCTGGTTTCAGCAGGCAAAATGAGGATAATCCCCATGTGTGTTTGTACATTGAGTGATTTAAAAGTCCTTTCAATACCCCATTTAGATTAATTTAGAGCAGGCTTGCTCTATCTGAAGAGTTTAAAAAAATCTGCAAGACATGAATGTAGCAGCACCTTCTATGCATACATTTAAACCAAACAAATGTGGAGACAGGTTTGATTCCTCCTCAATGCCTCTACGAACACAACTGAACGTGTTATTGGGTGGGAAGCTGGCAGGGGAAGTCCATATCGAAAGCGTCCGTGGCCCACCCATCGAAGGTAGTGTTCAAGTTTCGGTCTGTGTGTTAAGGAGTCAGATGGGTGGGCTGGGTGCAATTTCAGATTTATTTGAATGATCAATCAATCAATTGTGTTAAGGCTTTGATCAATGGTCAATGTAGCTTACATAGTAGCCTATACTTTAAGTTCCTGTTTATCGGAATTAACAGCCTACACATTTTTCATGGTTTTAAAGAGAACATTTTCTTTACCTAGATGTTTAAATATTATTGTTATTGTTATGAACGTTTCGGGGCAACAAGCTAGGAGCTCAACGTCAGGCATTTTGGCTTATACATGGAGATCTTGAGAACCCTATATGTGGAGATATATGGAGATAATTCCTTGTGTCACAGGGACCATCGTCATAGACGGCATGTCACATGAGACTAGTGTCATAGACGGCATGCGTTGCCGAGCTGACATCATAACACGTACAATGGCAATGACCGTATAAGGAGATGTTGCTAGGAGAACATGTGGCATCACGCCACACGTCAAAACTCGCTATATACATAACTCAGTGTCGCGGTAGAGCCGGACCAGAATCGAATCCACGGTCGAGGGCATCTGATGAGTCTCGCTAGACCCTCTCAGAGGTTTTGCAGGCTAAGCGAACCAAAGGCTCTATTTCAGTTATATCAAGGGTCTTCAACAGGGGGTCTGGGACCCCTAGGGGGTCCTCAGAGTTGCTTCAGGGGGTCCTCCAAATCTTTGAGTGATAGAAAGTTTTTTTACAGTAAGTACTTGAACTCTAGTGTCCATATTCTGAGAACTTTAGATCGTCTATTTTTGGCAAAGAGCTTTGGTGTAGAGGGGAAAAAGAGCAGACTAAGTACACGAAAGAAGAAGAAGTACAGAGAGAAAGGTCAAGTTTATTAAGTATTGACGGTTCAAGTGAAACTATACAGAATCTATGAACAGATTGTGGGGGTCCCTGCTTCACCTCTCTCTCAACTAAGGGGTCCTTGGCCTGAAAACGTTGAAGACCCCTGAGTTATATTATCATCAAAAGGCCCATCAGTGGTCCCGGGCCCACAGGTGAATCGCTGCACTAGTGATTCCAACAGGTTGATTGGGGTGCCTGATCAGCAGAGAGTGGACCTGACTGATCATCTGAATGTGTTATGCCGGGGGTGTCAAACTGGCAGCTCACATACCGGAAGGTGTCCGATACGAGAAGAAATGGGGGGAATATAAAATGTAAATTTAAATATTTGTATGACAGCTGATCTCAGGCTATTCTCTCACTTGAGAACCATTGCTCTCTATTGGAACTAGGGCTGTCACAATTATTACATACTCGTCTAATCGCAATTATTTGACATAATCGCGATTATTTTTCATAATCGTCTTAATCGTTTCCATGTTGAAAAATGTTCATATGTTTTTTAAGTAAAATACATTGTGGAAATAGCAGATCTACAAGCTCACAACGCGTCACACGCGTTGTGAGCTTGTAGATTGGCTATTTCCACTATAAGTATAAAGTTGTCAAATATGTCAGTAATTTCTTTGTATATTTAGGTTTATATTTCTACCATTTGCAACTTCAAAGCCTAAAAGCCGAACGGAAATGTAATTGTCAATGACAAAAACACAATTAAATCGTTAATCGCAATTATTTGAAAGAAAATGAATAGTCATGTAAAATGTCATAAACGTGACAGCCCTAATTGGAAGTGCCCCTCCCATCCCTCTGAAGGATTAGAATGTGACTACATATTGTAGCCAGGTTCATCTTTCTGCTCATGCTTCATTCAGTCACCACAAACATTTCATATCAGTATTTCAGTGCGATCATTTTGAGTCATAAAATATTTACAGTTTGTTTGCTCTGTAAATATCACAAGTATGTGTGTGTTGTTGACTTTAATCGGTGTCAGGTTAGAGATAACATTTGGGGATTTCAGATCAGTTTTAAATTAATTTACTTCATAGCCTCCATGCATCAGTGAAACATACCTAAATGCAAAGCAAAGACATAAGCGCTCAAATTATGTAACATTATGTGACTGACTGTACTACATACTGTATAAACATCAAAACAAAATGTAGCCACAGATTTAATCCATCTCCTACTATAAAGATGCATTCAAAGATGGCATCCTAAGTGGGTTTGCTCTATTATTCTAGTATTCATACTGAGGATGAGTAAAGAAATAATTTTTGCTGGGTGAAAAGGTTCCTTGTCTGACTTAATTCCATCCATCCATCTTTCCATCTTTCCATCTTTCTAAATAAACTTTACATTTGCTGTGCTAATCCTCCCACAGTTTTGGTGGCACGCACCTGGGCCATATGTCAAATCGACCGGCTTCATCAGGAATCGATTCCTTGCAGTTTGCCAAGAGATACATGATATTATAGTTTAATTTATCGTGAATTAATTTTCTCCATTGACTTTGATTAAAAATTAAACTTTTCCCATATTTGGAGGTGACTGACATCATAGACCACATGAGACTGACACAGTACAGTATGTCCATATATGGGCATACCAAGATATGGGCTTAAAGGTCAACTTTGTTTTTTTTTTTACAACAAGGGTTCATTTTTTAAGTTGAGTGTTAAAATGTTTTCATTTACTGCTTTCTATCGTTTTAGTCATTTTAGCGATTTTGATTTCAGTGGGTGGGGGCATGCGTACAAGTGGCTAAATATGTCTTTTTAGACGCAATAAGCCGGCGGTTTCTTTATTACTATTTACAGCCCCCTTAAGTCTTCCCATGAAAGATTGCGATGCATCTTGGGAATGGGCTTATTGTATCTTAAAGACATATTTAGCCACTTGTCCCCACCCACTGAAATCAAAATCGTTAAAATTGCTAAAACGATAGAAGTAAATGAAAACATTTTAACACCCATCTTTTCTTTTCTCTAATTGCGATCTAAAATATGAACCCTTGTTTTAATATTGATCCATGGGCATAAATGGGACAAGTACTGACACAGAGATATCCATATATGGCCATTCATTTATTAGTGAATAAACTTTCTCCATTGACTTGAATAGGGAAAATTCAAATGGTAAGACGGAATTAATTTGCAAGTGGCATCTTTCTATTTTCCAAGTGAAACTGACAAGCATAAAGTGGGTTTGTGAGAGACAAGGGGCATAGTTTGTTTTGGTTATTATAGTTGTTGTTGTTGTTCAATAAAAGTACAATAAATGGTTGAAGTTTCAATAAGTCTCACCCTAGTACTCTTCCTTCGCCCCTTGACTGTAAGGCAGGGTTCTTCGACTTTTTCAGGCCAAGGACCCCTTAGTCGAGAGAGAGATGAAGCAGGGACCCCCACAACCCATAGATACCATATAGTTTCATCATTTGATGGCACAATCATCAGTGTATTTTGGATTCATGTAAATTTGTGTTTTCAGATATTTAACCACTTGAACCGTCAATACTTAATAAACTTGACCTTTCACTCTGTACTTAGTCTGCTCTTTTTCTCCTCTACACCAATCCTCTTTGCCCGAAATTAGCCAATCTACAAGCTCACAACGCCTCGCAGCGCGAGGCGTTGTGAGCTTGTAGATCAGCTATTTTTGGCTAAAGTTCTCAGAACATGGACGATAGGGTTCAAGTGGTTAATATAAAAATGGAGAGGAAAAAAAAGTTTCTATCACACAAAGATTTTGAGGACCCCCTGTAGTAACTCAGAGGACCCCCTGTTGAAGACCCTTGCTGTAAGGGCTGGTACAGTGGTGGGCGGTGGCCACCTGAGTGCAGCAATAATACATATATATACGGCAGAGTGGCAGTAGCTCAGGAGTTAGAGCACCAGTCTTGTAACAGGATGATCGCTTGTTACAGTAGATCACCGGCTCCCATGTGGCTTCATGTTAAAGTGAACCCCTAAGTGCTCCCAAAGAGCAGGTTGGTGCCTTGCATGGTTACCTCCATCATCAGTGTGTAAATGTATGGGTGAATGTTATGCCCATTGTAAAGCATTTTTATCTAAAGTCGCTATAGAAATGCAGACCATTTATAATGATCATTTGTGAGAGAAGAGGCTTGGTTGTGGATGAGTGTATGTGTGCACTGAAAGTCAAGATGCCCCTACTGAGAGGACACTCTAGGCTGCTTGCTGGTTTAGCAGTTATTATACCATCAATGTGTAGAGTGTCTGACCTAATTATTCAGGATGATGAATAACATAAAAACACTTGCCAAATCCTTGCTGTGACATTCAGCATATATAATGTATTTTTAAACCACATAAACACATTGCATTTTTTTTATAAACAGATGTAACTGCGGTCTAATTTACATGTTTTATTTTTGAAGATTATTTAGTTGCAATTAAAACACAGAGTATTTGAGGATGATGTAGACCAATGCAATGTTCTCACAGCATGGCTTTCCCACGATACACATAGAGCTGTTTACCTCGTCAAAGACATGGCTTTGAGCTTTTCAGACAAACATCGAAATAACTCTGCCAACTTGCACTGCAAATGCAATTTAAAATAAACTCCAATTTAAAGCATCCTCCTGCACTTATTGTGTGTGTGTGTGTGTGTGTGTGTGTGTGTGTGTGTGTGTGTGTGTGTGTGTGCGTGTGCGCGCGCGCGTGTGCGTGTGTGTGCGCTGGGGTGTCTGAGTTTCACAGGAGTAATTTGTGATGGTTAGGGGCTGTTTAGGGCGTGTGAGGGGCTTCAGCGGTGTAGAAATGAACCCATGGTGGCTACTCATTTTGCATTTTCAATTAGGGCCAGTGGCAAAATGCTTAAATTAATTGAATATTAATGTACGGTAATAACTAGCTGAATCAGCTTTTTCCGCTGTGTTTGTCTTTGAAGTCTTTCAGCACAAACATCAGCATTTTCACCCCTTATTTTTCTTTTTTTCAACTCCTTCATTCCCTTCTACACTGTATGCTATACTAAAATAGTGCAACGCATCCTCCATAGGGATGTTTCCCTGAGAGACTCTGTGGCCCTTGAATATGTAAAATATCAACCACAGGAAACACAACACATTTCTGTGTTTAGTAAATTTTCTTGTAAATGTGAGAATTAATAGGACTATGCATGAAACATGAAACAGGGCAGGGCATGGCAAAACCTTTGTGCTACAATGTGTCCAGAGATCAAGCGAAACAAGACTAGGTCAAAACATATTATGTGGATTATTTTATTTATTTATTTTAAGATGTATATGGTGCATTTTATGCTTTACATTCAGATAGGTCGGAACTCATTAGCACAGAGAGACTGGAAACCAAGGGCAGAGAGAGGAGAGACATGCAATACAAGATGGGAATCAGATTTGAACCCAGGTGTCCTCACTCTCACGTGGCACATGGTCTGTGTACTAACTGGCTGATCCACCAGACACCCCAAGGTGGTGAGTCTGGACTCTGGAGACATTTTAATTTGGGCATAAAAAACTATGAATAAAAGGATGTCATCTTATCAATCGATTGTGACATTCAGGAAATGGGGGTTATAATAGCTCATTCAGATAGATTTTTATTATTATTACTTCAAACAAATGTTACTTTACTTTTTCCATTTTCTACAAACCTGGGTTATGGGCAAATGCAAGTGAAATACTCTGCAGATTCTGGGAGTCTTAGGACTGTAGAGTCCTAAAAGTTATTAGAACATTTTCGTTATTGGGATACAATAGTTGAATATACAGTATCTCATCAGACACATATCTCATCAGACACATCAGTACTGTACCTGGGGTCATCAGGTGTTTCGGGACTTTCAACATCAATCAACCTCACCCATGTGACCCAACCGGGAGTGATGAGTTCCCGTCCTGCGTCCAAGAAGCATTCATCCACAGCTCATCTCTTCTGATCCACAGCCATCTAGAGGCTTTCTCTGCTGCCTCTGAAGCTCTACAGTTGGCCTTTCTCTTACATGCACCAGTGATGCCCAGGAGGCTTTGCACAAAGCCCCTACCTCTCACCTTGTTGGGCAAGCACCTTGCACGCCACCCCCATCTGCAGCACGCATCCATCAGCTCTTCCTTTCGTTGGCCACCTCAATTGAGCAAAATGTCCGATCAAAGGTTCCACAAAGCCTTGGCTTCTGGATGCAGATTTGGAGGTTGTGCCGCTCTCATGAATGTGATTTCTCATCTTGGTGGAAGGAGACGCTTACTCTGGTCAATGGCGCTACAGACAGACTCAGTGATTGCCTTCAGCATTTGTGTCGTCAATGGCAGTGAAAAGTGTTCCTTTTCCTTGGCACAATGGACATGATGGTGATTCGACCTTGCCCCAATAGAAGAGGTTAGATGGGCTGGACAGAACATTGTAAGTATGGTATAATAAATTATAAATTAGGAATTTGATGGGGAAGCGTTCCGCCATCCACATCTAAGACCTTGTGACCTGCAGTCCACTGCCTGTTCCCATCTTGTCCATGACCCCTGCTGCCTCATTCCCACCATCTGGTTCGCACACAGCTCCTCGACCCCGGCTCTCTCCTCCTTCTGGCCCAGGCCCTGCCTCTCTTTTCCCTTTGCCTTATTGTTGTGGTTGCTGATTGGAATGCTGCCCAGTCCTACTTGGCCAACAGCCACAGTTCCCACCAGCGCTCTGTGACGTAGCCGAGATTCAACCTGGTCCACTGCCTCCAGTGCCCTTGACTTCCTTCTTCTCCTCACCTCAGTGCCTGCTTGCGAGACTTTTGGATCCCTGGACTCCCTGTATTGCAGCACCTCCCTTGCTCTGGTAACCTTGATCTCCTCACTAAGGCTGTTGAAGTGGAGTATCCATCTGTTTCTGTTGTCATAGAGGGCTATGCTGCTCAGGCTTCTTGGCAATCCTAACCATCTTTGGAGTTAACAGTTTATCCTACTCACTGTAGACAGTAGTTATTCATATACCGGCAGTGGCCACAGTGTCCTGATAGGATGCCATGTTGGTATGTATGCAGGCTTTGAATTTCCCCGGTAGTTTTATCTGATGGAGGCAGTATCCTTGAGGGAGCAGTTGAATATTTTCCCAATAATCTTTATGTTTGATTCTGAAACTGATGGGACCTCAGTAACCTTCCCTCTCTTCAGTACTAAAGACTTGTGACAACGTATCATAATCTGGAGCACTGCATTTGGCCTGTTTGTTTTTAGGCCAACTGATCAATCAATAATGTGACCCAGTCAGTCAGTCAGTCATAGGGCTGGCTCCGCTGTTGCATGAAAGCCATCCAAGGTATCCAGGAGGGGTGACTTCAACTCTACATAAAACGAGTGACATGCAACTGATCGTTGACTTTGATTTGAACCAATTATAATAAAAAAAACATGCCTATTTCCATAGCAGTTACATGTCAGCTTTTTTTATCTTACAAAAACACCCACGTTGCTTAACCTACTTGGTCTTGGAGTATAACTCTATATGCAAAATGAGATCAAACTTTGGTCTCCTTTGTATTGTTTGTATACTGTACATCAGGGATGTCAAACATACGGCCCGCGGGCCGGATCCGGCCCGCGAGATGATTCAATCCGGCCCCAGGCTTGTAGAGCATACATTTCTGAGCATTTAGGGAAAAAAAGTAAGTCTCTAGCCCATTCCTGTCAAGAGTTATGATTGTTTTAAGAATTAACCTAACTAATGCCTGCTCACTGCAGGCTAGGATTCTCCCACCTGGCAGTGATTGAGTTGATTGATTGGAATGTTAAGTGACCAGCTCTCTCTCTCTCTTTGAAGATGACAGCATTGCTAGGAATGGGGTGGGGGGTCTGGCTATGAATAATACCTGAACATACCTACAATATTCGAACTGGTCTCAAAGATTACACATATTAGACATGGAAATTAATGTTGTTAAGAAAATAACTTATTTAAAAAATATAATAATAAAATGTATTATTTTTATTATTCAGATATTTTCTGAATATGCCATTATTGTTCATTACTTTAATTCTTTTTATTATAAAATACAATAAAAATAATTATTGTCCTGCATCAATAATATATTTTTTAGCCATTTACAAATTATAGCAGAGACTATCAGGAATTGAATTATTCTATTATCAAATGGTTTATTCTTATTGGCACTTCTTAAAGGAGTAATGGGGGGAAGTGTACTATTATCAAATTTGTGTCTTAGTAATGCGACAAATAAAATGAAAAATATATTATTGAACTCAAGTCTCCATGGCGTGAGTAATCAAAGGTCATTTTGGGGATGAACTACTAATAAATAGCATCTCTCGTACCTAACTGCAACTGTAATACCAATAATGAAAGTAGCTATTTTACTTAATAATGAACACAATTTGTAAAATGATATACTGATATACTGCTAGCTACAGCAGTGGCTGAGACGACAGGAAGAAAAACAGAGCAAACATGTGCGTGAGTGTGCATGCCATCCGATCCGCGACTGGTTCGGCCCTCATCAAGTCGCCTTTCATCCAATGCGGCCCTCACCCCAAAATGAGTTCGACACCCCTGCTGTACATGTACCTGTAAGTCCTTCATTTGTCTTAGAAAGTGATATCCATTTCCTTTTCTTTTTTTTAAGATTTGTTTTAGGGCTTTTATGACTTTATTGATAGGACAGTAGATTATGCCTTTGTTGATAGGACAGTAGATTCTGCCTCTATAGGACAGTAGACTGACAGGAAAGGGGGAGAGAAATGGGGAGTGACATGCAGCAACGGTCGTTAAATTTGGGATTCAAACCCACGACACCCTGTCAGGCATCAGAGCCTATGTGGTATGCACCTGGACCAGTAGGCCAGCGGGCGCCCCAGTGATATCCTGTTCTATGCTTATAGAAACATCTTCAGAGACAGCAGAGATTAGTCATGTCTCTTATCTGTGATGTCATCAAAACATGAGATTGGCAACAATATTGTACAGTGAGGACAGAGGATAGAAACATACTGTTCTTCATCTTTAAAGTTTACACACAGCGCCAATGCAGCTTAAGCATAATACTGAAAAACATTGTCTTTGGTGCGGGCCCTTGTCCAAAGAGGGTTTAGATGTATTTATGTATGTCAAAGCCTGCCATGGGTTTGGCAGGGGGCAGCATAGCCCTTCCTCTTCGGAAGAAGAGGCCATGTCCTAGTCATACTGTGGTGGAGGCAGGGAGGTGGTGTGTTGACCTGTAGCACAGAGGAGACAAGCAAGAGACAGGAGGAAAAGGTACCATTTTTAAACAGATGGCACACTGTCATTGGATAATTGGAATTGATAATATAAACTTCTAACCAGAAATGTTTTTCCTGGTCCTGCCCTGCTAAACTGTTGTTAAGCAAGCATTACATATCAAAGAAGCAAGGGCACACACAAAGAAGGGGAATAGTGGGGGTAACTATAGAATAATATAGCAGTAGCAATATTAAATACTAAAAAAAAAAGTACTCATACTCAGTCAGGAAAGAGTTGTATCAGTGCACCCCTGCCGTTGGAATGTGTCAGTTTTAACTAATGTTACTTGAGGGCCCGGGATCTGAGGTGTCAGGGTGCCCAGGATTTGTAGCCGCGCTGCTGCAAAGAAACTCCATAGAGTATTGATCTGTTGTTGACCTTGTGGCTGGAAATCTCCACATAGAGGGTTGCAAACAAAAAGAGAATTAACCTATATGGATCAATAGAGTATCAAAAGGCAAACAAGAGTGTATAAAAATCAAGAGACAACATCTTGATTATATTTGGAGTCAAACTTAATGCAAGTTTGTTTGAGTCTACAAAATCTACACGTATGCTGTTGATTTACAGCATGTATCAGTGGAACAGCTTTCAGAGACAGCCAAGACCAAAGGGCTTATCATGGACTACAGGAGGCCAAAAAGAGAGCATGACTTCATCTACTTCAACGGCATCGCAGTGGGTTCAGTGACTTTCTTGGTGCTTGGTGTACACATCACTAAGAAACTCACCTGGGATGAGCACATAGTAAGGAAGGCAAAGAAATGCATGCTTCTTATTGCACCTGGTACGGGAACTGCACTTTACTCAACCGCAAAGCACTGCAGTGTCTTGCGGCCAGCAAAGTGCATCAGTGGAGCTCCCCTCCTTCCAAGACATATATGATTGCCATGTCAGCAACGCACCTAGGATTATAAAAAATTTAATCCACCTCAACCATGGACTGTTTGAGATGCTACCACATGGCAAGTGGTTCCGCTTCCACAATACCATGGGCAGTAGGCTATGCAGCAGTTACTCCCCCAAGGCAATCAGGATTTTGAATGACGGGATCAAGAGCAGTAAAGGAAAATCATCCAGGAAAAATGAAAGATTGATAATGTAATCTATCACCGCACACGCACGCGCGCACACGCACGCACGCACGCACGCACGCACACACACACACACACACACATGTGTACGCACACACACACACACACACACACACATACATACACACACACACACACACACACACACACACACACACACACACACACACACACACACACACACACACACACAAACTAGCTATGTGCAATCGCACATAGCACCATACATTATACTATGCTATCTTAATACTGTTGTTATGCTTAACCCTTTGTTATTGTTATTGCTGCTATAATGTTAACAAATCAAAACCAAAGATTTTCACTGTTGTGTACACTGTGTATTGCTGTATGTTATTGCTGCTATAATGTTGAGGAACTAAAAAAACAACAATAGATTGTATTGTACTGGTGTACTCGTCTGAGATGTGTCAATAAAAAGGTTGAATCTTGATTCTTGAAACCAGACTTTTACTGTTGTGTTTTATTTCATTCTTTGTGTGACAAGTCCAAGATTATAGAAACCTGAATAGTGAATATTGTTTCCCTTCAACTGATACATTCAATGCTGCTCCACTTCTAGCCTGAGGGTAGATCCACAGTTCACAACTCACTGCTTCTGTTTACCACTCACTGTGGCGGGGTATGGAGGCAGCGGAGGTAATACATGCAATGAGGATGTCAATAGTCGATCCTTCAGATGTAAAACAACATGTACCCATTTCCCTCTCAAAGATGGGAGTCTGGCTTGACTTATGCAAAGTCTACTGACCCATGACGTGCTCTCCTTGACGTTAAGACTGCTGACCATTGCTCCTTTAACCTAACTCTAGATATCCAAGGCAAACAAATCCATAACAGCATTTTGCATAGCATGTAAAAAAAAGCCCGCATCTCCACGGTGCAATGAAGACGAAATTCAAATGGTAGAGTCAAATGACCCAGCCCAACCCTGTAGTAGTCTGAACTTGATGGGTGAGTAAGCCAGAGAGCATATATGCCCAGGTGTAGCAGCCTTGACTTTGTGTCTTGGAGTACAGTACAGTATGTGTAATAATAACTG
Source organism: Nannobrachium achirus (assembly GCF_963921795.1). Taxonomy (NCBI): domain Eukaryota; kingdom Metazoa; phylum Chordata; class Actinopteri; order Myctophiformes; family Myctophidae; genus Nannobrachium; species Nannobrachium achirus. Next base: position 17,971,459 of record NC_137817.1, read on the forward strand.
CTAAGCCTCAAACTCAGGGTCAATGAACTTGAAATGCACAATATAAACACAAAATATCACATACTTTTCTTGCAGCATTATTTATTATCTTTTGTTCTTCTTTCTTTTTGTTTGCAAGATATTGACAGCACTATTACTCAATGACTTTCAACCGTTTTGTGTTTGCATCTCTTGCTATCCAAACAGTATTCTGTTCTGGGGAATCATCTGATGCCCCTTGCCATTCCTTGAAAAACAACTTGCTGATTTACTAACACAGACTTGTATGCAAACCAAGACACACATGTACACACAACACTCAAGGCACCAGTGTTTCAGGCCGTTCAGTGTCACAACAGTGGATATGCAGCCCAAGAGAAATAAACAAATTTGTCACTTTCGATTTAGCTCAAAAAACTGTGTGCCTGCCCATCATCTTTACATGTCACTTTCGGAATATTGAAATGAGTCCGTGCACTTCATTCGGAATTGGAAATGGAGTGAAGACAAAATGAGTTTACGGTACCACTGAGTAGCAGTGTCACTGAGTAAGCAGGCAATATTCAGCACCTCTTCATTTTTTGTGTATTTTTTCCAGTTCGTTGCTTCCATGCAACAGTGGTGAATGGATTTACTGATGTAAAGTCATTTTTGATCCAGTGATGTTTTAGGGAGCTGAATTATACTGCTCACTACTCAAGTGGTTTTTGCTCATTCTTCACTGTGGATTTAGTGTGGAACAGACTGTCTGACATTCAGTACCATATAAAGCATTTCTCATCTGCTCCAAATTAGACCTTCCCTCCCCGGCTTTAATTTTGGACTGATGCTCAATTTGTGCCAGGTAATGCTTAAGCCTTTGAGTTTTAAAGGTCACTTTGGAACTTTAATTAATAATATTCATCGGAAGGCACTGCTTCGATGGAGTGCGCAAGATGCATGTGTTGCTGTGCACCTCTAGCTGAAGGCATGAGAAATTACTGCATAAATAAGATTTACTGCCATTTCCCAAAGTGAGAAATGAATTCTGCTGGCTGGCCCACATAAAGGTGTGAGTCCTGAAAGTTAGACAACATGAAGATAATTTCCCCAGGACATTTTAAGCATTATTATTTTAATAGGCACAAGTTACGCGTTTGACTGCTACATTTGTATGTTGAGTTGCAAGGATTGCCTAGAAGGCTAGTTCAAATGCCAACATAATTGCTTTCTTGAGCCATATTAAACCATAGGAACATAAAATTAAACGTGCATCAGAAGTTGGTTTGGTAGAATCTATGACAGGTATTTTTGCGTCTTTTTGCCTTTATTGATAGTACAGTAGGTAGACAGGAAGCAGGGAGAGAGATGAGTGACATGCAGCATGCAGTGGTATGCGCCTGGACCGATAGGCCAGCGGGCGCCCCGCCAGGTAAAACATTAATCTGGTTCTATACATTTTATATACTCCTCCGGGAGTCCTGTAATTGACTTCGTCATGTTCGTGGTTGTAAATCTATTGAGTGTAATTCATCACAAATGCAATGGAATTTGACTCAAAATAATAAATGAAAGCATCAAAAAAAAATCGTTTTTTGCTTTTCCATAAATAATAATGTACATTTTAGACATTTAGATGATTTCCGAAGAGCACAATACATGAGAGAGGGCGAGATCATTTAGCGACCTCCAACCGGGTTGCGACCTGGTCGGTAGTTTTCAGCAACCGGGTCGCTAAATCACCGACCGGGCCGCAAAATCACCGACCGGGTCGCTAATTCTATCGACCATGTCGCTTATCCACCGACCTGGTCCCGGTCTGTGATTTTGCAGCCCGGTTGGTAGATTTAGCGACCCGGTCGGTAGATCTAGCGACCTGGTAGGTGATTTTGCAGCCCGGTTGGTAGATTTAGCGACCCGGTCGGTAGATTTAGCGACCCGGTCGGTGAAAACTACCGACCATACATTTTAATCCCATAGATAGACCACCGACATGAAATGTCCCATAATAGACCCATAGTATTGCTCTGAATTACCCTGTATAGTGTAAAGTGTCAGGTAAAAAAAATTAAAAATAAAACAACTTAAAAAATAAACACATCCATAATTGCACTTTCAATTGCATTTCAATTCATTCCCTATGAAAGTTACATGTTTTTCAAGCGACCGACGTGCCACATGGAGATGGGGAGCCGTGCGTCACGACGGGCACTTGAAAATCATGTGACTTCCATAGGAAATGGATTTAAACAGCTGCATCCCCCTGTCTCCCCCCATGTATCCAGCATGTGGCCATAGAGTTATTATATATCTAGATAGCGGCCTGCCCCGCCCCCAGCACCCGGAGGTCTGACGGAAGTACTTCAAATAAGGGATTGGCTTCAATATCGAGGCCAATAGATAGCCAATAGCTAGCGTTTTAGATTATAGAAGCATGCACAGTAGTGTTTTAAATGTGGAAGTGTTGCTATCGCATTTGACCACCAGGCGACCGCTGCTTCACTGTCCTACCATGGTTCTGGGGGCTTGATCGTTCCTGAGTAGTTTTATAAATGTTACTCTTTTATTTACTTCTTAAAATAAAATTGTTCTACGTTTAAATGCCTTCGTGTAAGCATTAGAATTGCCTTTTGTGTATTAAATGTGCTCAACTGTATATAAATAAATAAATAAAAACTGAATGGCCAAGTGGGGTCATGCTCAATTGCACTACATCATACATGCTCAATTGCACTAGCATACTGCGCATACGGGAGAAGAGACGTTCGCTGTTATGGCTCATAAATATAAGATGCTGATGATTTCTGTAGCCACTCGACAACCGTGACCACTGGGCATTCATTCACTCACCAAATAAGGCAATCATAAAATTAACTTGATTATTTTTGTCTCCACCAGCCGAAGGCTGAGGGAGAGTATGTTTTCCCCTCCGTCCGTCCGTCCGTGCGTCCGTCCGTCCGTCCGTCCGTTTGTCCGTTACCAGCTAATCTCCGGCGCCGTTGGCCCGGTCGCTGCCAAACTGTGCACACACACTCCCTCGATACCAATTCAGAACCTCTGCCCCAAATATTTCACATGGGCCTGTTCTAGCGCCACCAGGAGGCCGACTTTTGCAAAACTAACTTTTGCCAGTACTCCTACAGATTTTGTCCAAAAATCACGTAAATCAGTAGACAGTATCTCTACAGTCATGTGATCGACATGGATGTGTCAGATTTTCCATATTCCATCCTGATTGGCTAAAACTGGCTTTCAAAGTTTGCAGGATTGGTCAGTTTTGAATAAAATGCCTGAAATCCTGAACGCAGTGTGCGATTTTGGTGAAATTGTGCATGCACATTCCCAATAGGCAGAGGAATAAATGCCACTTAAGAAAAATCAAATCAGCCTCATGGTGGCGCTATAACAGGCCGATTCATGTTTTCACCTATAACTCCACTTATTGTGAAATTGTGCACGCACATTCCCACTAGGCTGAGGAAGAAATGCCACATCAAACTTTTCAAATCAGCCTCATGGTGGCGCTATAACAGGCAGCCTGGCCTGGTGGAGACCTGTGCTCGGAAGAGCACTGCTTCTAGTTATTATATTATTCTTAGGCGGAATTATTTTATTCAGAGACAGGACATTGAGCAAGGACAGAGAAGGAGAAAGACTTTGCGACTCATGTCTCCAGCTGGAATAAAAATGGAGAGGTTGCAAACTAGAATTTTCTTCCTCTGGCCACATTAGCCCTCTCTGACTGGGGGATCCCAAGGTGTTCCCACACCAGCGTGGAGATGTATTCCCACCACCTGGTCCTCAGTCTGACCCGTGGCCTCTTCCCAGTCCCTGGGGAGGCGACCAGGACGCATCCTTACTAAATGCGTGAACCACCTCGTCTGTTTCTACGCAAAGGAGCAGTGGCTCTGTTATCATCTTCATCATAGTCCTTCAAACAAATATTAAAAGGTTTTAACTAAAAATCCACACCAGTGAGCGATGGCAGTTTTTTTCTCTGTTTTCTAAGGCCTTTTAATAAAAACATTTCCTGCAGGTGTCGCTGTTGAGGGATTTTGCTTGTCAATCATCACCTCTACTCCGCCCCCACTAGGGGAGAAAGAGAGGTGAGGGGACAGCTGGGAGGAGAGGGGCGGGATTAAGGGACTGTGACATCAGAGACTGGGGGCCAATCATTTCACTTTTCTGAGTCTTTTTTTCAGAAAACCCCAGACCACAGAATATCCACTGAATGGGTTAGGGTTAGTTTGTTTTTTTGTTATTTTGGGAGGGGGTAATTGAGTTCAGGAACAAATATTAACTTTGCCTTCTGGCTCAGCTCTTTTTTTGCCAAGTTGTGGTAGCTGCTCCAATTCTATGGCTGATCTCACGCTCCATCCTAAACTCACTTGAGAACAAGACCCCGAGATGCTTGACCTCCTTTACTTGGGGTAAGGACTCATTCCCAAACTGGATGGGCAATCAATTTCCTGCTGAGATTGGGCATGCACGTTCCCACTAGGCAGAGCAAGAAATGCCACTTCGATTTTTCTCAAATCAACCACCTCATGGTGGCGCTATAACAGGCTAATTTGTGTTTTTACCTTTAACTTCACCGATCAGTGGAATACTTTGAATGTGCAGTCCCTAGAGGCTAAGGAAAAACCTTTGCCCTGCATTTTTCACACCAGGAGTCTAACTTATGTAAAACACAAACTTATGTAAAACACATTCTTTGCTATTACTCCATCAGATTTCACACAAATCAGTATACAGTATACATATCCAGTATACAGTATACATATCCTAATCCATCCTAATTGGCTAATATTGGCTTCCAAATTTGCAGGATTGCTCTGTTTCTGAACAAAATGCCTCAAATCTTGAACGCAGCTTGCGATTACTGTGAGATTTGCCACACATATTCCCACTAGGTCATGGAACAAATGCCACCCTTTTTACATTGGCCTGTTATAGCGCCAGCAGCAGGTAGACTTTTGCAAAACACATTTTTTTAACACAGTGCCTCAAATCATGCATGCAGCGTCCGATTGCAGTGAAAGGCGAGAAAGACGAGCCACCCTTTTCACATTGGCCGATTATAGCGCCACCAGGACGCCTGACCTGGCGGAGAACTGTGCTCGGAAGAGCACTGTTTCTAATGATGACATACTCATGCTGACATAATCTAATGATGAACAAAAAATGCTTTTACAATACTCACATGAAAAAAGATTGACATCCATTAATGATGACAAATTTCTTCTGAAAGGGCAATAAAACTGTAATGATAGCGTTTCTCATGGATTTTCATGAATACATATGAAGCATACATCTTTTCTTTTTGTACTATCAATTACCGGTTCAAGATTAAATGACCTTGCACTAACTTTTATGGCAAGTCGGTATTGTTGGAATGACCTGTTGTTAAAAAAGGCAGGTGATATATGGTCCACTCTGACAGAATAATATCGCTCACTTCACCGTTTTCATTCAACTTTCCTGAAAGTATGTCCTTTCCACAGTGGATTATGGTCATAGCTAGTTTAAAAAATAATGATAAAAAGAGAGAGGGGGGGGAATAGGCTCTTAAAACACTGTCTCCTGAACCATATAAGGTTAATGTCCCCTGTGGGGGTATGGTGGGTTTGTACAGGCCAGCTTTCTTTATTGTAACATTACAAGGTTCTTTCAATGCTCTGTACAGTGATTCTACACATCACATGTGTTGGGTTATGAGATGGGTCATGAGATGTTCTGAATCGGAGTCGGGGAATATTGTGGAATATTAAACTCAGTAACCGCAAAAATGTAGCTCCGGCTAAGACATCACTGTGAAATTATTAATTTATTGTTAGGTTTGATTGATTGATTGATTGAATACTTTATTAGACAGAAATGTCCAGGGGCCTTGTGATCCCATGTATTAAATTCATCGACAACAGGTAAACTTCTAATTTTTCCAATCATGTGTAATACTGACTGACTAGCATGCACATGTGATGTGAATCATTCATTCTTGCCTTATGATTCATTCTAACAATCAGAATGTAATAGAACCAATATGCTACTTCATGCATTGCTGACCCCGTATTTATTGTTATGAATAGCTTGTGGCTATGATAAAAGCTCCCTGCTATACAGTATGTGTATAAGGTTGGTCTGGTCTCTCTTGAGGCAGAGAACTACTTGACCCACTGACCTGTGTGCTTAATGCACTTCTCAATCACAATTACAAAGTCAGCCTACTTTTCACCTTAAGAATATATCACAAATGCAAGGACTTATGTCTTAGCTGGTGTTAGTAAATTTGTCCATTCATCTTCAGTAGACTTGACGACTGGAACGGTGTCTTTACAGGTCTCACTAAAGAAAATCAATCGGACGACTGCAGTCGATTCATAATGCTGCTGCTCGAGTCCTTACGAATACCAAGAAAGTGGAGCATATCACTCCAGTTTTTAGGTCTTTACAGCTGGCTCCCTGTATGTCAAAGAATTGATCTCAAAATATTGTTTGTGTACAGTATAAGGGTCGATTCACACTGTAATAAGGAGGGCTCCCCGACCCTACGTTATTTAAGTTCGGGGGGAGTCCATTCATACTTTCTTAACGGCTAGTGCCGAAGTCGCTTGTACATATTAGGTAGTCTGGGATCAGTTCACTTTTCGAGGTTTGATCCGGTCGAGGGAGGAAACCACTTTACGTCATGTTGTAGTACTCAAAGGACTACAATTTGCCGGTACTATCCACCGGATTCAGTTTTAACCCCAAATAATTCCCCTGCGCTCAAGGACATACTTTTAGGGCCTACCTAATAAACTCCTTGATGCGGAGTAGTTTTGCTTTTGAAAAATTAGTTTGGTATATGCATCTTTTAGTCCAACTGTTAGCGACTGGCAAGACTACACTAGGCTACTGGAGTATTTTAATAGGGATTGGGGAAACAAACGGAGGGAGCTAAATCAAAGCGACGCCGCTTCTTCTAGTGGTTTCCGCGCTTTAGGCGGAAACCAAACGGCCTGTTGTGAACGAACACCAGGCTTTCTCTCAGAAAGGCTGGTAGGCGAGGTTACATATTAGGAGGTCCATGGCATGACAACGTTTGTGGCCGATACATGAGCGTTGCAGGGCGGATACATATCTGACTGGCCCTCGCGCTACACGCTGAATGACTGGAGGTCCAGTGAGTAGCAGCTCCAGCAGGCAGCAGCACCAGTCTCTCTCACTCACTCTCACAAACGCTCGAGCACTGTCGAAAACATTTAATCTACAAGCTCACATTATAGACGTGCCGCCTCTCTTGCTGCATGCATGTCATCACACAGTCACAACTCGTCGTGGAAAACACAGACATCAACACAGAACACTAGCAAAGTTGTGTTTAAGCTCTTCTTTTCTCTTCTTTTCTCTTTCGCGCGCCTCCCAGTCCACCACTCTCGTCTCCAGCCAGAGCGAGAACCAGCTGACAATGTATCCGCTCTGCGACGCTCAATACACGGCCACACAAGCATTTGGAAGTCGGCGTGTCTCCCTCCCAAACGACCGCTGTTTCCTTGGATTCACAGCCGAGAATATGAACTTGAAGCCGGGCTGAATGAATGACAAGACACCGCTGAGTACCGAAATTAAGTCAGGAGGTCACAACATTTCGGCAGCACCGTGGAGCCGAGTTTAGTCGGTTGACGCCCCCCCCCCGAACTGGGGATGACGACCCATATTTGGGTTTGGACAGTGCCGAACCGAAATTAGTCAGGCTCCTTATTAGAGTGTGAATCAACCCTAATGCATTGAATGGTTGAAGGCCAAAATACATTTATGATTGTGGCTCCCTGTATGTTAAAGCATTGATTTCAAAATATTGTTTGTGTATAACGCATTGAATGTTTGAACTTTGAAGGCCAAAATAAATTTATGATATTATGAAACATCCAGACCTCTCAGGTCATGTGGAAAAGGTCTGCTTTCTCCCTTAACTGATGCAATTGTTGTTATTGTTTTTTGAAGTGGAACCTCATATTGAGAACTGAAGCCTATCTATTGGTTCATTAATAACTGATTGATGAGTGACTGACTTTGAAAAAGCCCTGCTGAGCGAAATGTTGTTGTTTTGTTGAGAAATAATAAAAAAAAAAGAGGGGGAGAGCATTATTTTTTCATCACTTGTTTGTTCGTGGATCCAGCACTGTATAAAAGGTTGTGGGGATGTGCATATCCTACGCCTTTTTGTCAAAGGTCTGCTTTCTGCCATTGGAGTGAAAACTAAACAGGGAGAAGCAGCGTTCAGTTTGTATTGTATGTAGGGCTGTCACAATTATTACATAATCGTCTAATCGTGATTATTTGACATTATCGCAATTATTTTGTCATAATCGCCATAATCGTGAATGTTGAAAAATGACAGAAATAGTGGAAATAGCAGATCTACAAGCTCACAACGCGTCGCATCGCAACGCGTTGTGAGCTTGTAGATCGGCTATTTCCACTATCAAAGTTATTTTTTAAGTAGTAAGTTGTCAAATATGTCAGTAATTTATTTGTGTATTTAGGTTATGTGTCATATCTACCATGTACAACTTCAAAGCCTAAAAGCCAAACAGAAATGTAATTATCAACGACAAAAACAATTAAATCATTAATCGCCAATTATTTGAGTGACAATTAATCGTCATGTAAAATGTCATATCGTGACAGCCCTAATTGTATGCACCACATACAGTATCTGGAACTAACTCCCAGAACACTGCAGGTCTGCTACTGTACCACTCTGTTCTTTTAAATCACAGCTAAAAAACGGTTTGCCTTTTATTGAGATTTCTTTACTTTATTTCTTCTGCATTGTATTTGTACTCTTTATTGTATTCAAATGTCCTTTCATTTATTTATTTATTTATTCATTTATGTGTCCTGAATGGGTGTTTCCAATTTCAGAGTTGTGTGTTTAACTTTTTTTCTTTTTACCAAATTCAAATTATAGTTATAAAGTTTTTCTTTTGCTTAATGTTTTAAGTAAAGTATATTGAATTGCCTTGTTGTTGAAATGTGCTGCACAAATAAACCTGCCTTGCCTCGCCTTCTCCCATGAACTCTTTATATATTTAGTATATAATACTTACGTATTAGAAATACTCAAATTACTCAGATTCTGTTTGCCTCAACATCCTGATTGATCCAGAATTCCTTGACACTGCCTTGCTCTTTTCCCTTCTTGATTTATGTTGTTCAAATATAGCATCTGTCATCTAACATCTGGATCCACGATAACATGATTGACTTTGAACAAGATGGCAGTAGCTCCACTTAGCTCACCACCCTCACATGAACCCCAACCATGAACGCAAGTCGTTGCTGTTGGGCGGAAACCTTGTGTGTTCAAAAGCGTTACTTTTCAGGAAATAGAAGAAAAATAATAATAACCCATGTCCCAATACATCCAATGTAGTTATAATATGCAACTAATATTTAGTCAAAACTCTTGTTGATACATTTCATTGGTTCAATACAATGTTGTTTTTGACAGCAAATTTTGATTTAGTTTTAGTCATAGTCTTTTGAATAAAATCTTTTTTAGTTTTAGTCCTAATTTAGTCACCTGAAAAGTTTTAGTTTCAGTCTAATTTTAGTCGACTAAATATCATACGATTTTATGGCGACTACATCTACAGTTGATTTAGTCAACTAAAATGTATTTTGGCAGGCCTTGATGGCATCGTAGTGACTGATTTTACACTTGGTTGTGTGCTGAAAATAGCCGATCTACAAGCTCACAACGCGTCGCAGCGCGACGCGTTGTGAGCTTGTAGATTGCTATTTTCAGCACGCAACACCTGAGAGCAACCAAACATAAAATGACTCTCTTCAGCACTAGTCCCTCCCCAACATTTTAGTCTAGTTTTTATTTTGTTGACGAAATTGTCAATTATATTTAGTCTCAGTTTTAGTCATCACAGCTTAGTTTTTATTTAGTTTTCGTCAGTGAAAAAAACGCAGTCGACAAACATTTTTCGTCATAATTTTAGTCGACAAAATCAACACTGGTTCAATATTTGTGAAACCCACAGACACGCTAAACCAATTTCAGCTGCCATAGATGCTTTTTTTGGGGGGGGGGTAAAACTATAGTTTGACGAAGTAGGACATTCATTTATAAATAAAATAAAATAAACATAAAAGGTTCACTATGCAGCTACAAAGTTTCTGCCAGTCAAAATATATCCGAGGAATAAGAGGGCTGTTCTTTTTGGTAGTATCATACAAATGCGTTTGTTGGTTTACCTTATTTACCCTGCTGGCTTAAATTACTAAACACGTAACCTCTGTTGTTATTCCCGACCTCCAATGCTGATGCACTTAGACAGCATGCAAATCTGCTATGATGGTCTGACTGCTGCTGGGTTTGTTTTTGTGTGTGCAACCGTTGGTTGGTCTGATGAAAAGACCACCTGTCATGCTCTGGCCTTTGATAACATGATGAGGTCATAGAGCATAGAGTAGACTATGCAGTACAGTTGGTGGGAAGTAGTCCAGGGCCACCACATATTGTGTTTACTGTACTACTGTAGTATAGGCCAGGGGTTTTCAAAGTGGGTGACGGGGCACCCTGGGGTGCCGCGACAGCAGTCCAGGGGTGCCGCGAGATCATTTGATAATATTTGGAATTAATTTGGACACTTGAAAAAATATTTAGTATTACCCAGGGGGCAAAGGAAGGTGTGCTGCATTTGCCCCGACATAAAAGGTTGTCCACCAGAAATATTATCTATGACCCAGTAGGATCACAACCTATATGGACAACCCGGTCAATTTGTTCGGAAAAGTTCCAATATGGCCGCCTCAATATTAGCCCCTATTAGTTTTAATGGGGGGTGAATAGGGAAGAAATTTAAACTGAGGGATATGTCCACGAAACTTCACAGGTTGATCAATGGTATACATATGAACATTTTTTGTATTGCATGTTTCCATGAAATCCAATATGGCCACCACAATATGGCCACCATAATGTAAGGACCCAGAAAATAGGTTTTGCCTCTAACTTCTGAACCAGATGAGCTAGAAACGCAAACTTGGTGTCTATTTCATGGTGTCTGACCATGGGAGACTCAATGGAATAGCTAATTTTATTATTGGGTGTGTCTGGACCTTTATTGTGCATATTTGCAAGATGGTGGACTCCCAAAATAGAGCTTTAACATAATTTCTACCATGATTGTTGACTGCTTTTGCAAATACAAGCAATATGAATCCATTTGCTAAGATTTATGGCACAGAAGGGACTTATACCTGTATTATTCTTGAGTTTGCATGTTGTCAAAATGGCTGTAAACGAGATATTATATTTCCTGTCCGATTCTACTGTATGTAGTTGTAGCAATGACTTCAGATAAAATCAGAGACCAAAACAATGTATCTTAGAAATTATTTTTTTATTTAAAAAATTAATAAAAAAGAGAGAGATTATCTCAATGAAATGAATGCAACTGCCTTTTTGGGTCTTTCACACATAGACATGCACATGCTTTCCAACAACTTCAGCTTCAGGGAAATTATAATGAACACATGATTAAAACAGGCTGCATTATAATGCAAATAATTGCTAGTCACTATCACTGTCATGTGTACCTATCCTGCTGCATCTTGTCTCCAGTCCTTGGCAACGACACCCCAAGTAGCATGCAATTCCCTTCTTCGCACATGAACAGTTTTTCTGTCAGCCTTTGATACAGCTACATGATATTGCCTTGTCCATTGATATAGGCCAGGCTGGCTCTGTAGATGGACAGGGGACTGCCTTCCCATGGCGACAGCATGATATAGGCATCTATATCATGCTGCCACCCACCTCCTAGACCTTCCAGAGCTGTGGGTGAGAACAGAGCAGGATGCATATCTTCCTATCCATCACATGGTCTCAGCCCTTGGACTCGCACAGTGTCGTGCCCTGCCCTTTATTCACAGCCTGAGTGGCAGAGATACCACCAGCTATCCCTTTTTCACTGGAAAGAAGGCATGGTTCAAGACCAGCATGGGTCTAGATCTCCCTGCACTTCAGGAGTTTGGTGAAAATTCCTCTTATTCCCTCTCAGAGGATGTCAAGAATCAGGCTAGAGACCTCACGATAGCTGTATATGCATCAAAAGCTGACCATTCGGAGGACTTTGACCTGGCAAAGCTGAGAGTGTACAAGTTCCTAAATAACCGATCAACCCTGTTGAAGCTGCTGCCACCTACAGAAAATGCCTTTGGCCTGCACCCCACTCTTGCAGCCATAATAGATAAAACTGCACACATCGCGAAGCCAGACATCCCTTGCTTCACTGAATATGGATGGTCTCTCAGTGATGGGAAGGCAGTCCCCTGTCCATCTACAGAGCCAGCCTGGCCTATATCAATGGACAAGGCAATATCATGTAGCTGTATCAAAGGCTGCCAGAAAAACTGTTCATGTGCCATCCATCCATCCATCCATCTTCAACCGCTTATCCGGAATCGGGTCGCGGGGGTAACGGTTCCAACTGAGACTTCCAGATTTCCTTATCCTGCGTAACTTCCTCCACTCCCTCTGGGAGTATACCGAGGCGTTCCCAGGCCAGTCTGGAGATATAATCCTTCCATCTGGTCTAAGGTCTGCCACGGGGTCTCCTCCCAGTGGGACGTGCATCGAGGACCTTCCTAGGAAGGCGCTCGGGGGGCATCCGTACTAGATGCCCGAACCACCTAAGCTGACTCCTTTCCAAGTGAAGGAGCAGCGGTTCTACTCCAAGTCTCTCTCGGGTGATTGAACTTCATGTGCGAAGAAGGGAATTGCATGCTACTTGGGGTGTCGTTGCCAAGGACTGGAGACAAGATGCAGCAGGATAGGTACACATGACAGTGATAGTGACTAGCAATTATTTGCATTATAATGCAGCCTGTTTTAATCATGTGTTCATTATAATTTCCCTGAAGCTGAAGTTGTTGGAAAGCATGTGCATGTCTATCTGTGAAAGACCCAAAAGGCAGTTGCATTCATTTCATTGAGATAATCTCTCTCTTTTTTTATTAATTTTTTAAATAAAAAAATAATTTCTAAGATACATTGTTTTGGTCTCTGATTTTATCTGAAGTCATTGCTACAACTACATACAGTAGAATCGGACAGGAAATATAATATCTCGTTTACAGCCATTTTGACAACATGCAAACTCAAGAATAATACAGGTATAAGTCCCTTCTGTGCCATAAATCTTAGCAAATGGATTCATATTGCTTGTATTTGCAAAAGCAGTCAACAATCATGGTAGAAATTATGTTAAAGCTCTATTTTGGGAGTCCACCATCTTGCAAATATGCACAATAAAGGTCCAGACACACCCAATAATAAAATTAGCTATTCCATTGAGTCTCCCATGGTCAGACACCATGAAATAGACACCAAGTTTGCGTTTCTAGCTCATCTGGTTCAGAAGTTAGAGGCAAAACCTATTTTCTGGGTCCTTACATTATGGCGGCCATATTGTGGCGGCCATATTGGATTTCATGGAAACTTGCAATACAAAAAATGTTCATATGTATACCATTGATCAACCTGTGAAGTTTCGTGGAAATATCCCTCAGTTTAAAATTTTTCCCTATTCACCCCCCATTAAAACTAATAGGGGCTAATATTGAGGCGGCCATATTGGAACTTTGCCGTACAAATTGACCGGGTTGTCCATATAGGTTGTGATCCTACTGGGTCATAGATAATATTTCTGGTGGACAACCTTTTATGTCGGGGCAAATGCAGGTTTCCTAAAAAAAGGCTGGTTTGCCCCCTGGGTATATCATTTTAAGCTTGAAGTACAAAGTTATTTTCAGTCAGTTCTAACCAAAATGGCTATTATCTCAACGTTTTCCTCGCAACATAATCACTAAAATATCGTCACTGTCGGACAGAAACCTTGTATCTCCAAGTTTCAAATGTGTAGGCTACGTCTTGGTAAAGCAAAGCCTTGCTTCATCGTACAAGACTGTCGCACAAATCTAGTGAAAACAGCCGATCTACAAGCACACAACGCCTTGTGATGGGAGGCGTTGTGTGCTTGTAGATCTGCTGTTTTTACTAGTTTAGTATATTTAGTACATTGTATAGATGATAAATACAAAACGAACGGTTTTGGACATACAAGTTTTCCACCCGACAACGACGATATGCTATAAATATATGGTGCTGGGAGTGAAAATTATAATGTAGGGGTGCCTCGGATTAATAAAAAATATTTATGGGGTGCCCTGAGACAAAAAAGTTTGGGAACCCCTGGTATAGGCCACAACATTTTACAATGTTGTGTCTTATGTTAGGATTAATAAAGAATATCTCACTGCAATCTATCTATAAATTCTACAGTATAAATCTCTGTGAGTATGTGATGGCTGTCCTTCACATGTATTCAGAACTGTCCCAACCTTCACAGCAACACAACAGCAACACAAATCTTATACATTGTCAACACAGAGCTACACAACACACCAACAACACAACTACACAGGTCTTAACCCAAGCATCTAAGAAACACGCACAGGCACACGCACAGGCACTCATGCAGGCACTCATGCAGACACACACACACACACACACGCACGCACACATATACACACGCAAACATTACATTTGAGTGTGTGGGCCTGCACCATCCATAAATTCCACAAATATCTGTGAGTGTGTGTATATGTGACTTTACTTTGCATATCTCAAGTGCCATCCAACCAATTGCTTTCACACTGGGTGCATGTATTGCTGACGTCTCGAGGGGTTGCAGTTTTGAGTGTGAAGTTGGTCCGATCAGCCGTTCTGCAGAACCAACAGGGGGCATGATTACATGTAAAGTTAATGCAAAGACGTGACTGATGCGAATTACGTGACGTGAATGACACAATACAATTGGCATGAAACTGAAACGTATATCATAGTACATTTTTTACATTTTTAAAATAAGTTGTCCCTTTCTTTCTTAGAAGAAAGGGCCACCACAGAAAGAGCATATTCGTGCACACAGTCCCTCAGACATAGGCCTACACACACGCACACGCACATGCACACATACTAGCACTCACACAATGTCATTCATATTCCTGTGTACATGTGATTCAAAAAGGCCAGTAGGAAGCCATGTTATTATTGTTGAATAATTTATACAAAGACAAAGAATGTTCCCTTAACCTGCAGTAGTTTTTCAGTATCCCTATCCCTGCAGGGCTTTTTGTGTGCTGGTATTTGTAGAAATGTGGAATTGGGGAAAAATAAAGCCTGTTTTAGCCAGAGATTTCTGTGTAAAAAATTTAGAAGGCGCAACCAGGCAAACCTGTTAGTAAGTAAGAAGTACATTAGGGCAATTTTATGACCCCTCGTGTCTCGGTTCAGCCTCGTAGCAGTGACTGAGTGCAAATGTAATTCACCCTGGATAGGAATTGGAGGCTAATGAATATTACAGCATGTTGCTCTCGGATTCTAATGTGGTCTTTATCCGTCATCGGCTTGGGGATGGGAGGGTGACTGATTCAAGATTCAGTGCCATTGATAGAGTCCAAAAGGCAGGGAGCCAAGGTGGCAGTTTTTTTTTTCTCCCTCTCTCTCTCTCTAGTGAACATCTGTGTTTTATTTGTAGCCCCATACAGACCAAGACGCTCCTCTCCTCTCATTCTAATTGGAGCTGTAGCCTCTCAGTCCTCCTGTGGCAGCTCTGGTTCCCAGAGCGTAGACCTGAGCTTCCCAGCCTCGCGTACAGCCTCCGCCACCCAGACTGCCAGGCTCGCTGAGAGAGAGCGAGAGAGGGGAAGAGAGAGCAAGAATTAGAGAGAGAGAGAGAGAGAGAGAGAGAGAGAGATGGGGGGGGGGGGGGGGTGCAGTGGGGGGAGGAGTCTGGAGCAACCTCCTCTTCCCCTGCCTCTCTGTTGGCTGTGTGAATGGTAGAGCAAACGAGAGAGAGAGAGAGCGTGCGGGCGCAGGAGGGGGCGTGTGGAGACACTGAATCTCTGAGATTGAGAATGGAAGGGCAGTGAGAGAGCGTGCAGAGCTGCAGAGACGGAGTGAGCCTGTGGATGCTCACAGCTGACAGCGACAACACAGAGTCCATACGAGCTCACCTCAGCGAGACGGCGCGCGGGAGGCACTGCTGCTCATCAACGGAAAACTCTAAAGAGTCACAGTCCAAGAAGAGAGCAGGTGACTGAGAGGTGACTGAGAGAAAGAGAGAGAAGAGAAGAAGAAGAAGAAGAGAAGGAGGAGGAGAAGAGGCATAAGAGGACAGAAGAAGAAGAAGAGAAACAAACACAACCAACCCCCTTTCAGTAAAAAAAAAGGACACTACTGTGGGACTCCAGCATCGGTCCCTAACTGCACAGAAGCGCACTGTCTCGTCCTGTTTAGTGCGCCTCTGCCTGCGTGTGCGCCTGCCAACTTCGATTTCACACTTGCCCCACAGTTCTTCCAATTTGTCTTGCCCTCTCCGCTCCCCAGTCATGATCCCTTGGGTCCTTCTGCTCCTGTTGTGGTTCTCCGGACGCGGTAAGTTATCTATATCGATGCCCTGATGTGTGCTTCTCATTGCTAAGTGATGTTTGTGTGCCAGTGGCAAACGTGCCTCTGCATTTGTCTCTCGCTGTGAGACATCCAAGCTCGCCCTGTGTCGTCTGTGTCTCTCTTTTTTTTCTTTCTTATTGCTTTGCTCCTCTGTGCAATGTTAAGTCTAAGGCATCATCAGGCATGAATGAAGGAGAGTAATTAGATCGGGTCTGTGCGGTGGTCCTGGGGGCTGCTGAGCTGTCAATGGCAGGGCACCGGCACTTTTCTGATTCAGTAGTTCATCACGGCTTTTATACGCCATGTCAGGCTAGTTAAATACCTCCCATTCAGCCTGGACACACACACACACACACACACACACACACACACACACACACACACACATACATACTCACACTCACACTCTCTCCCTCTCTGAAAGGCGTCTTACTCCACAGTCCAAGTTACATTGTTTCGAAACTGTGAGAATGCCCTTTCAATTAATTCAGCGGAACCACAGGAAAAGGGGGGCTGGTCAAAGGGGGAGAAAAGGGGGTGCAGTATTGGGGAGTGCTTTAAAAACACAGACACCCCCCGAAAGAGCACCGTGATTTCATTCGTCGGCATGTGTTGTTATTTTTATTCCTAAGCCGTCGTGTGTTTGTGGACAGAATGAGGACGGGCGGGTTGTTTCCCCAGCTTGCCACCAGGTGGTTGTCTTTGGAAGACAATTGAAGTGGGTGAAAGTGTAAACAGCGGCATAAGCAACGATGAGTAGAGTAACGGGGTGCTCTCCACGGGGGGCTGTCTGATACGGACGGACCTGCGGAGTGAGCCAGACAGTGGACGGATGGTTCTGTCTGTCTGCCTGCCACCCCCCCACACCCACCCCCACACCCACCCCCACACTGCCCCCACACTGCCCCCAACCCACCCCAACCACTCCCCCCTCAACCCCCAGCGTATCCCATGGAAGGTCAGGGTCACCGGCTCTGCCACACTGCCTCTTTTCAAAGTTTGACCCCATCACGCCCAGTCGGGCGTGATGCTAAAGCAAGGCTGTGAAAGAATGCTCTGTGTGTTGTGTGAGTTTGTGCGTGCGCGCGTGCGTGCGTGTGCATGTGTGTGAGTGTTTTTTTTTTCGTGCTCATCTCCCCAGAGGGTGTTGTAACCTTTTGTTCTGACGTAGAAGGAAAAAGGACGAAACGAATCCATTCCAATCTGAGTCCCATCAGTGATGAAATTGATAGCTGTGCGGTTGCAACACATCCTCCATAACAAAACAGAAGCCGGTAAACAACGTTGTTTTCTCGCGCAATATTCTGCTTGTGCGTACCACATGTTGATCTTGTGTCAACAGCCAGGAGGAGAGATGGTTAGAAATGCATCCATTATATACATCATCAACGAGCTCCTTTAATGTGTTTCCCACATTCCTTTTCTTTTTTTCCCTGTGTGCATGTGTTTAAACCGTATATTACGGGTATTTTTTAATACAGCACTGAACATACAATGATATCTGGACACACATGGTCACAAGCACTAATTTGAATGTGTCCGGGGTGATGAAGCTTCTAATATCGCTCTCAGCGGCGGCCATGCTTTAGGGGCACATAGATCACATCGAGAGAGGCTGTCAGTTTTAGTATCTGCAGGATTCTTTTTTATGACTGTAGAAGTGGGTGTCCTGGGATGTTGACACAAACAGTTCCATCCCATTCTGTAAGTGGACCTTGTGAGTGGATGGCAGCTAGGGGAGTGGTAGACTATTCCACTACTGGCTGTGATCGTCGTTAAGGGGGCAATTTTTACAGACACGGGCAAAATAGGACATGGCGTCTCGCTGCCTTGGTGTTTACCTCCATGTTTAGTTTTTCCTTTTTTTTGGTGTGATATCTCTGCTCACAAGTGTACCGGCAATCACAATCCTCTAGCTACATCCACACTATCTTAAAGCATCTATAAAGTTCATGGCATCTGCATTCCGAGTCACACTGTACTGTATGTTATTTATCTCACTGGACTGTGAAAGATGTCATTCGATTTCTCGAGGGTGTCTGGAGATTGGTATCCGCCTCGCCGTAAAAAATAAATAAAAATAAAATAAATTCAAAGATTACACTTTAACATTGTAGGTGGTTGTATCCAATATTCATGCACATGCAGTATGCACATCACATTTTCCACTTCCAGTCACGGTCTGTGTTCTGTGTAGGGGGAAAAAAAACACAAAAACAACTAACACCAAATCTCAGATAGTACCAATGGGTGAGAGGAGATTGCTGCGCATTTCTGCAAGAGTTGGTTATTACCATAATATAAAATAATGCAATCCTCCTTCAGGTAAACAGGAGATAACAGCCTGCCTTCGCTTTTTGCCTGCCTCTGGGGGGGAAAAGTGGTCCCCTGTAGCTAAGTCTTGTTGTACAAATTACGGCTCTGTTTATAGGGTCGGCCCGGTGTCAGCAGAAAGCCGTGCAGAAAAAAACAATCTTGTTTTTATGAACCGCAGGGATGGCTACGGCCACGTATAGCTATCCTGTGTTGAGACAAAGACACCAAGGAATGGATGGAAGAGAGAGAGAGAGGGGGGAGAGGGGGTAGTGGCACTGTATCTGGCACTGTGCTGTATGCCCTTTTCTTCTCCAGCAGTTGAGAAAGAAATGAAAGAGTCTGCCAGCAAACAGGGCCACTGTGCAATTCTTCTCTTAAATTTGAGAGAGAGAAAGAGAGAGTAAAGAAACATGAGGGGAGAAGGAGAGCAAATGGCTCTCCATCCTGGTTGCACTGTTGCCTGTATCTAGGGCACCTTTTCTCTCCCAGTCACCTGTTTCTGCTGGTGACAGATGACATGGCTCCAGTTCGCCAGGAATCTCAGTTGAAAGTCCCCGCGAAACAACAGAGTCACCTCAGGCCAAAGCAGTCCACGACCTCGTCCTGTCTCCCTGGCACCTCCTGCTCTCTTTCTCTCTCTCTCTAGCCCCATTCACTATCTTACTATCGTTCTTTCGGCCGCTTCTATCTCTTTTTCCCACTCTCCTATACTGCACACTCTGTGCCACTCGCCATCTACACAGCAAAAATCCTGAGTGCTCGTTTAACTCTGCGAGTGCAAAAGAAAATGGACCATCCCAGGTTTTTGCACTCGCAGATTGTGCTGTGTACTCTGTCTGCCTCCCTCTCTCTCTCTCTCTCTCTCTGTCTCGATCTCTCTCTCTCTGTCTGTCTGTCTGTCTGTCTATCTCTCTCTCTCTCCCTGTGTCACCTCTCTTTTTGTCTCTGCCCCCCCCCCCCCCCCCCCCTTTACAAGATGCTGCGTGATTGAGCACCCTAGCCACTGTCGGCGAAATGGTGTTGGAATATCTGAGAGCGTGCCGTCCCGGCGGAGATGGGGGGCAGTTTAAGAATAGAGTCTTGTACTGGATGTGCCGGGGCTCCGTGGCTGAGTGTTGGAGGAAAAGAAAAAAAGAAAAGAAATCCACACATCGCCGCTGTGCAGCCCCATGGACTGACTTTGTCTCTCTCTCATTCTCTCTCTCCATCCCCTTTCTCTTTCTCCGTTTCCCTCTTTCTTGCGTGCTCTCACTGTGTCACCCCAATCCCTTGACACCTTGTAATAATTGAAATGCAAACTGTCCAGCAGGGTATTTTTGCTCATATTCACAGTAGAAGGGGAGAAAAAGGAAAGAAAATGTTATCATGTGTTCTGTTTGACTGGGCTTGTTCACTAGGGGCAGTGCTGCACAGGAATGAATCTCAATCTCAACCTTCTTAAATCAGTGGTTCTCAAACTGTTGAAGAAAATATTTCTCTTTCTCGATGTTAATTTAACTCGGAGAGTGTACGGAACCAAATGGACCCGTAAGTGCCCCACCCCTCTCTCTCATCCGTCTTTCTGTCTTACTTAAGTCTTACTTAAGAGTTACAACCGTACTTGGAACGCTTTTTCCCTGTCTGCATCAACATCTCTGTACCAAAAATAGACAATTTTCAAGCTCACAGCCTCTCACAACATGACGTGTTGTGAGCTTTTAGATCTGCTGTTTTTGGTGAATGTTCCCCCCCTGTATGGACATGCTGGGGTACAAGTGGTTAGGCTTTCCAATCCATTTTATATACCACAGTCTGTTACAGCCTGACAACTCCAAATCCACTTTTTAATGGAATGGGCATGTTTTGTTATATAATTCATACAAAAAAAGAAAGAATAAGGCAACATAATTAAATGTCATGTTTAGATGTGTTGATAAATTACTCCCGTTCGTAAAAAGGAAATAAATTATGTTTTTTTTAAACACTATTTAAATTCCAACAACACTAATCATCCGCAAATGAAATGACATTGGGCAATTTTCAATCTCATTATTGCAAATAGTTATTTGTAAGCAACACATTATACTGCTGTCTAACATATGGATTATTAACCATATTACGTCGATTGATTCTGTCCCCCCCCCCCCTCCCACACACACACACACACACACACACACACACACACACTGAAACTGAAAGCTAAAACCAATAGTTACCCCTTTTATGGTTACATAAGCTCCATTTCACTCACAAATTGTGCCCAATTACTTACCTGATCTAATGAACAGCAGCTGCTATACAGTGGGTTAAAAGGGTTTTCAGATCCAACTACAAGCAGCTGCAGTAGCCTACACAGTGGTTCTAAAACTGTCAAGGAAATACATTTTGTGCAAGGATCCCAATAGAAGATTTTTGGTGCTAAATTGTTAAAAAAAAAAAAAAAAAAAAGGAGCCAATTTACAAGCTTTGTAGTTTGTGGGTTTCGTGTTTGTGCACCTGCAAAGGTCTTCATAATTGGCCAGGTACCATTGACCCCTGTACGGTTGCACCAAAGATGCTTTAAGGAGTAGTTCACGCCCAAAATGACTTTTTTCTATTGATTACTCACGCCATGGAGACTTGAGTTCAATAATATTTGTTTGTATTTGTATTTGTATTCCTAAGACAAAAAAATAATTTACCCCCATTGATTCCGGATGGAGACCCAAATGGGGTAAAGTTATTATAATACATTTTTTGTCTTAGGAATGTGACAAAAACCAAAAAATAATATGAACTCAAGTCTCCATGGCGTGAGTAATCAATAGAAAAAAGTGATTTTGGGGTTGAACTACTCCTTTAACTTAGGAAGATTGTCCAACTTGCAAACCCACAATTTACCACTAGGGGCAAAATGGTACACAAGATGGGTGCTGTCTGATTACGATCTCCTAAATATGGGAAGTAAAAGCCAGTTGGACGGTCTTTCTTTTTCCCTTTTGTCTTTGTCTCTTGGGGTGCTGTCTCTTGGGTTGCTGTCTCTTGGGGTGCTGTCTCTTGGGTTGCGCCAGCAACGGATGGTCAGGGGATGATTATGTCACTCAACAAGCACATTGATGGTCAGTGGATAATGATGATGTCACTCAGCTGTGCCATATGGTTTGTTTCCCCGCTGTTGTTTGTTTGTGTTGCACTGTCCCATCATCCCTGCAGCTTAAGTCACCTCCGATGCTTTGACCCCTGCTCATTTCTGTGCCATGCTAGATGAAACCCTACTGCTAATCTCTTCCAAGCCCAGGTCCCCTGTTGGATATTTATGGTAATAAGTCAACACATGAATAAATAATATGAGATACTGGGTTCCGTTGACGGCTGGATGGGGTCCAAACCTTTGGTCCTGAAGGATGGATGTTTCATTTATTTATTTATATACCTGCATATTTATTCCACAGCAACGTTATTTCTTATTAAAATAAAACATTGCTGGAAGTGACATGATGTTTGTATTTGTTAAGATATGTTTTGGGGCTTTTATGCCTTTATTTATAGGACAGTAGACTGACAGGAAACAGGGAGAGACATGCAGCAAAGGTAGTCGGGATCAGGAATCGAACCAGGGACACGCTGTCAGGCTACACTGAGACTATGTGGCATGCGCCTGGACCGGTAGGCCAGGGGGCGCAGACATGATGTTTTATGATCCCATGTCAAATTCAGTGAATACATCATGGATGGAAATTCAAATAAAAATGATATTTAGGATGTTTTGTTAGATAACAAATTGTGAGAGAGAGGGAGAGAGACAGAGATTAAAATGAAGTTTAAACTTGTATTATTATTATTCATAATCATGTCAAATCATTCCGTGTGTTTGGTCCACTTTAGTCTGAATTGTCTCCCACTTTCTGTTTCTTTCACCAAATATTGTCTCGTTCTTATCTCAGTATTGCAGTTGCATCTCAGCTGTTTTTCTAAACAGTTTTCCTTCCATCGGTCGTCCCCATCATCACTTCAGGCAGTCAGTCAGTCATGTCCAGATCCCAGTCTACCCAGAAAAAATGATCAGCGTGGTTACTTCTCAGATGACCAACGATCCTGCTTCCAATTATGTCAGTCAGTTGACAAAAACAAACCCTGTTTACTATGGGCTCCGTTAAAGCGTTCAACCCCAGCCCGGCTCCATTTACAATAACGCCCACTGATAAACCCATCCCTCCCTCTCTCTCTCTCTCCCCTAGACATTGCTGTTGAATCTCATTCCTAGGGGATAAATTCATCCAGATTGGAGCACTCTCTGCAAAAAGGCATTATCCCAGATTACATGTCTGCTGGGGCGGCAAAGTTAAGTAATTCAACCAGATGCTGTTGTGATCACTGGGTCACCTGAGGAGGAAAGCCCCTCCTCATGCCCCCCCCCCCCCCCATCCCCCTCTCTGTTTATCAGTCCACCATCTCCATCTCTTTGACACAACACCCTTGGGAGAAAGGGAGCGGAGACCGCTTAACATATAGGTTCTCAGGTTTTTTGGTGTCAAGGACGCCTAAATTGATACGCATTTGGCCGCGGACCCCCATCTGAAAATGTTTTGTGGCATGGAACCCCCCCCCCCCCCCCAAGAAGAGATGATTTGTGTAAAAAGAAGGTTAAAAATGTGAAGATAAGCTTGTAGATCTTCCATTTTTGAATAGCCAAATTATAAATGGATAAAGTGGTTAAAATAATTGTGATGCAACATAAAGAAATAGAATAGCCGATGTGGGTGGGGGGGAGGGGGGTTGGATTGGACAGATTATGAGAGGGATTAATACATAATAAATGGCATTTAAATTGCTGCTGAATGAAGAGGAAACAACAGCCTTGTCTTTAGCGCCCTCACAGCAGCAGCTGAGACATGGGAGGGGGATGGCGAGCTTGTGTTTTGTTGTGGGGGTGTTTTAAATGCAGTAGTGTTGAGATGCGTCATGCAGTTTGTCCTCAGAGACGTGGTGGCACAGCTGGGCTTCGGGGAAAATACCAATATTTAAAGTAAATACCAGTGTGGTTGTGTTTCTCTCCATCTTCGCTGTTGTCTCTGCTGCTTCAGGAGGTGGGTGGGGGGGTGTTCTTTTTTTGTATATAGAAAAGTTGGGAAACTCTGCTTGGATCTGTATTGTAGGCTACTTGTTCGGAAACAGAAATACTGTAGGTACTGGGGCATTCACGAATAATGATTTTTAGTATTCAAATTATTCGACTTCAAAGTATTCGAATAGTCGAATATTCGACAGGACTGGCCAAACTGTCAAATATTAAGTAAGCAAGAGGCAAACATTGTGAAAATAGCTGATCTACATGGAGGCGTTGTGAGCATGTAGATCTGCTATTTTCACAATAGTTATCTGTGGAACCGAGTCAAATTAAATGTAATACCTACAATTCCAAGTGCTTGTCAGGGTGGGGGTCCCCAGTTCAAATATGTTTATTTTGGGGGTCACGGCCTAAAAAGGTTTGAGAAGCACTGATATAGAGCATTAAAAAATTCATCCACCAGGGGCATTGACAACTCATTCTTATGACTCCCTATCCAAGCTTTATAAACTACATATTTTTTAAAGAGAAAACAATAACAAAATAAAAATAAGCGAATATTCGACTTCGGTGAACAAGGTCGAATAGTGACTCTGATATTCGAATATTCGAATATTTGAATATTTGGTGAATGCCCTAGTAGGTACTTCAGGGCAGGTTAAGACATTGAACCACTGTAGAGGATGTTCATTTGTATTGCCAAAACGTTGCGAAAGTTCCCGGCACATCACTATAGCAAGATTACTACTGTCCATCAGGACCTTCGTTCAGAGCCAACACTGTTCTTTGAGGTATATTCAGTTAGCAATATTGTATCATCAGATTCCCATTTCATAGGAACGGCTGTCAAATATCCTGCTTGTGGACATTCTTATCTTTCCCAAGCAGCAATCCATCACTGTGAACCTACTAAGAGTCCACTTTCTGCAGGGGGGGATGGATGACATCCCTCTTCTTTCCATGTGTGATAACTTTGACAGCAGAAGTTGCTGGACAAGGAGTGTTTGAATTATTGCGTATAGAACAGTCTATAGAGCAAGAGAGCGTTTGTGCGGTTGACAGACTCCTGTTTACATTACAGATTATACCTCGGAGCACATCTCAACATACTGGCCCCATTGATTATACACCTGACATTTATGTCCCATCCAAATGGTGTCCAGACGCTGTTTAGCTGGCATTAAATCCATTAAGACCTATGAGGCCGATACTACAAATGCCTTCTAATTCAGTGGTTCTCAAGCGTTTTCGTGCCAAGGATCCCCAAATTAATATGTATTTGGACGCAGACCCCTCCCCCACCTGAAAGGGGTTTTGTGCCAGGGACCCCCAGAAGAGAAGATTTAATTCAACATTCTTCAAAACACTTATAGCACTAACATAGCTGGGGTCTGCAACCTTGTTGACATGAAGTGCCATGTTTTCATTTTCTTGATAGTCAGTGTGTCATATCAACATTAAGTTTAATAATTATGACACCACATGAGAATGTAATATTTCCAACTGATTTTGATTGATACACACATACATACATACATACATACATACATATATACATACATACATACATACATACATACATACATACATACATACATACACAACAACCTTTTTTTCTTCTTTAGAAATGTTTTCTTTCACATCTATCTCTTATATCCCATACTCCCTCCCTCCCTCCCTACCTACCTACCTACCTTTCCTAACTCTGAGTTAGGAGTTTGAATAGATGTAGAATTATGTCTAGGATGTGAGGGGACATCACAACCTATCACACTTATGGCAGTGTGCCAGTCATCACCCTCCCCTGTGCCAAAGTTGGCACCCGTGCCCAAGGTTGCCTAACCCTGCAATATAGTATATATATTAAAGACCTACCACTGCTTCTCTCAGAAAGGGAACACACACTCCAATGACAATGGACAGGACTTAAAGCTTAAAATATGGCTTAAAGACACTGAGATACAGAATACATGAATATGAATCGGTGCTATTTTCTTCTGTCTGGGACTGAAACTTTCCAACTTCTCAGCTCATTTGTCTCCGGCGGTAGCAGTTATCTCTTCAGATCTGCAGTTTTAACCTTGGGTAAATCACATGCCAGCCTTGTCACAGCCAAGTGCTGCTGATAGAATGCTGTGTATCCTCTTGTGTGTCTTAACGGTTTGTCAGTAAACTATCGAGCCAACTGCACATGACATGACTGTAGAATGTCTGCATCGGGGATGGGACGATACACGATATTATCGTTTATCGTGATAAAAAACACTCACGATAATCGTATCGTGAGGATTTAATTTATTGTGATATCGTCCTCCGTCATGCACTGGGATCAATACACCTTTTATTTGCCGAGCTGCATATCTGGTACCACTTAAACCCTCTATAATTGGTAAAAGGTACTCATAATATACTGTACGTCTTTTTTTCACTCTCTATCAAATGTCTTTGCCAAAAAATAGCCGCTCTACAAGCTCACAACGCGTCACGTTGTGACGCGTTGTGACGCGTTGTGACGCGTTGTGAGCTTGTAGATCTGCTATTTTTTGGCAAACGTTCCGCCCCAGGATAATGGATTTTGATTATCGTGATAATATCGTAAATCACGTTTTTTTTTTTTTTTTTTTTTTCTCACAATAATCGCGATATGACATTTTCATATTGTCCCATCCCTAGCTGGAACGTGTTTCCAAAACACTGGGTGGGACTCGGGACTCAATTATGGGTTGCCACTCGCCAGTAAATATCCCTTCTTTTTTTCCTCATTTTCTTTTTAAATTGTAATGTTTCAAAGGATTTTCAAATATGCTCCCCAAATTGCCCCTGCCCCCTGATATGTGCATGCACCTCTCTGTAACTGTCTTGATTGTGTGAAATGTTGAGCATTGTCGAAAGTGTGTGTGTGTTGGGGGGGGGGGGGGGGGGGGGGGGGGCGAGGTAATTGGTGCTTGGGGTGTGCCACGCCAATTACGGCTGCAAGCCTTGCGGCGGCAATATAAATGCAAATCAGCCTTTTAACTTGTGCAAGGGGTGAATCTGGTGAGAGAGATGCTTCTCACCTGTGGACAAACATGTACAGTACGTACGTGTGTCTGTGTCCCTGACATTACGACTACTGTGCAAGGGGTTTGTAAAACAACAGTGGCAAAGCTATATAGCGTGAATTTGAGGAACACCCCAGGGCGGCTGCATGTGTGTGTGTGTGTGTGTGCCCTCCCCTTACATTACGACTCAAGCTAAATGTATAGGGACAGCGAGGCATTCTAATCTGCCTTAATATGGGCACACGTGATGATGTGCCTCTGGCATGATGTGCCAGCTCAAGTGGTTCCGTTTGATGCAGTGGCTCGTAAAATGTTTGCTCAGCGATACAGAATGTGAGCGCACTGATGGCAGTGGCCTCTGTGTAAGGCACTGGTTCTCATTTCATTAATCAAATAACACAGACATTAAAATATTGACTAAAAGGTAACATTGTTTCCTTGAATCTTGATATTTTTTTTTTTTTTTTTTACTCAAATCTTTGCTTCTGGAGGTCTCTGGCAAAAAACAAAAGTTTGAGATGAGGGGTCCCCAACCAAATACATATCATTTTGGGGGTCCTTGACAGGAAAAAGTTTGAGAAGCAGTGGTGTAAAGCAGTGGTTCTCAACCTGTGGGTCGGGACCCCCAGGGGGGCCCCCAAATTATTTTGGGGGGTCCCCAGATGATTAACTTAATGGGCAACATTGTTTTCTCACTTAACAGTAAACAAACCAGCATAATGTTCAAGTGTATGGAGGGTATGTGTACATTTCTAAAGTGACAATTAAGGACTTTTTAATACCTCTAAAATGACAAATTAGTTATTGGCCAAATTGTCAAATATTAGAGGTAGAAATTGTGAAAATAGCTGATCTGCTATTTTCACAATAGAACCGTGTTGTACAACATAATGCCTCAACACTTGCTTGTCAGGGTAGGGGGGTCCACAGTTAAAATATGATTATTTTGGGGGTCACGGCTTGAAAAAGTTTGAGAAGCAGTGGTGTAAAGGGATGGATAGGGCAACCATTCCCTAGCTGTTTGTGAACCCAGACGGCGTTGCTGTAAGAGGCACGGCTTTCCTCTTGAAGGGCCATTTGATCTGGCTGATACAGAAACATGTTTTATTCAGCAAAGCGTATCAGACACAACAGCTATTGCAAACTTTCTTTTGATCTGAACTTCGATCTGCCAGGGCAGGGCGAGGCTTTGGAAATGAGAAAAAGAAAAGGGGCCACACTGACGTGCTTCCCACGGCCGGCCGCCCTTGTGTTGACGTTGACGACGCGCACAGTTTGTTTTTTAACACCAGTCGCCAAGTAGAGGCTTCCAGGCAGCCACCTGCTTGTCCCTGCTAAGACAATTAGGCATTTGAGAGAGGAGGAGGGGGGGAATAAAGCCCGATCAGTAGTCAGAATCACAATGTTAGCTCTGGATCCATTTCCCCTCCCCTCCCCAGCCCACACAAAACCCTCATTCTGCCTATGCTGACATTGGCACCGTGCCACCTTCTACCAATTCTAATTAGTGTGCGTTTGTTTCGGGAAACGCAGGAGCATTTGACACTGGGCCTGGGAAACCTGTCAGATGGAGAGCGTCAACAACACTTGGTCCCCAAACTAGTTTAGTGTTAGGGGGCTCTATGGCTCTGTGTCAGTATGGAGTTGTTTACCAAGCTCATTCTTTAGTCTTACACCCCTTTTCATGCATACACAGTTACGCAGGCGCACACAGACAGACTCCCGTGCCCTTCTGTCACCAATTTGCGATTCTGCAATTAAGCGGTGCCACCAAAACTGAGCATCTTACATATACAGTACACTGTAAAAAAAATCAGTTTTAATTAATCTAAATTGAACCAAACCGGACCTGTTACGGTCGGATTAAAGTTTGACTGTGCATGAGCCCTGATGGCAGCCCATGATGACCTAATAACATACTATAAATGTAGTTGTCTATTGATCCTCAGACATACCACAGTGTAGGACACTGCCATATTGATTCGAAATAATGCTTGTGATGTGTCTTTAATATGCTACTCTGGTAGTTACGTTGTTCTACTGGGGATGAGACTGTCTTTTAATGCAGTAATAATGTGGTGTCAGAAGCAGGATCAGATCTATACGGTAGATAATCTGCAGATATTTCTGTCCCCCTACTATGCCGAAGCTTAATATGCAGTCGTACGACTGGCCTTAGCCTTTAAAAACGCTGGCTGGTGAAGTAGATGTCAAAAAAACTAACAAAAAAAATGCATACAAAAATAAACATAGCAAATGA
Source organism: Nannobrachium achirus (assembly GCF_963921795.1). Lineage (NCBI taxonomy): Eukaryota > Metazoa > Chordata > Actinopteri > Myctophiformes > Myctophidae > Nannobrachium > Nannobrachium achirus. The sequence continues at coordinate 18,000,579 of NC_137817.1, forward strand.
CTGTGTAATTGATTTTCACCAGCCACTCCAATTTGCACACTGATGATTCAAAGGTTGGGGGAGGGCCTTTCAATCACACCACTCGGAATTCAATTTAATTTTTTTCAAGTGCTATCTCAATATCATTGCACTTTTTTTCCTCGTGTTGGCACAGACGCTGAAAAAGAAAAGAAGAAATAAGATATTTATTTACACATTTTGGATGAGCATTTGGGGCGTGGGTGGGGGTGGGGGGGGTTCATGATTTGCCATCCTTACAGATCCGTTGGCACGGTGCTTCAACCTGGCTGGCCTCCCGGCAGAACTGACACTAGTCATTGCTCAGTCCCCCAGGGGACATTAGCGCAAATCACGGAGGGGGTACACAGGGAGTCATTGCAGTTCACCACTTTCCCTTGGCCACTGGCCAATGAGAGAGACGAGCTGACTAACAATGCTGAGCCTGAAACCCCACCCCTGCACGGCCCCTTGGTGGAGGTTCTGCCCTCCTCCTGCAGGAACCTCCAACACAAACAGCAGAGAAAGAAATGAGAGGCGGTGCAGCTGATGCCTGATTTATTCATCATTTATTCATTATTGCACGCCGAACATAGCCGATCCATACTGCCCCACAAAGCCAAAGTGCAGTAACTAAAGTTTTTGGACACACCGACTTATTTGTGTATCCCAAAGGTCAAGTTAGGATAAACAATTACATCAAGAACAGATATACAATCAGTGTGAATCACTTATACAGTATGTCTATATCTCATTTGGCTGCAGTTGAAACACTTTTAAACCCTTTTTTCCAGTCAAATTTATGTTCGTAGTTACTGCACTCTGGCTTTGTAAGACAGCATAAGCCCTCAGCGCGTCTGCGCCGCACTGAGGGCTTTTTCCTCGGCTATATGTTCTTCGCACGGAAACGCTGTGCAACAAAGTATGAATCGGCTAAACAGGGAGCACAGAGACAAATGCCTGCGGTGCGTGGCCCATGATGAACAGACTTCACGTCAGAGATTGGATTAGTGTGAGGGGAGGAGAGAGCCCTTAAAAGCTATGCAGAGTTTATTGAAGCCTTATCTAAAGTGATAATGTTACTAAAGGTCTGCCTAATGACGGATGAGTGGACAGAGTCCTTGAAAGGGCTAGCGTCAGTCTAGATCAGAGGTCCTTCAAAGGGCTAGCGTCCGTCTAGATCAGAGGTTCTCAACCTTTTTTTAGCTCTTGACCACTAGCATATGTTGTACTGTACGAACAATCCTTTAGGACCACCCCATTCCACACAGTCATTTATATTTTATTCAATTTAAAATGTATATTTAACATTAATGATATTAAAGTTGGATTTATGACATTGCAACCATTGCTTGCCGGTGTTACAACCCAATTGCAGACCTACATATCATTACTGTCGTGTGGAAAACTCCACTAGTCCAAAACTTTACAGGATTCCAATTCGGCCTCGCTCCACGTTTCGAGCCTGCAGATCGGCTACTTTTGATACTTTAGTTTGACGCTGTATGATCAAGTAGGGCTTTAATAATAATTAAAAAATAATATTCTGCATAATACAGCAAAGATCTGCTATTTTTGCTGTGTGACACCGCATGCAACTAAGTATATCAAGCCCTTAACAGTCATTATTTCTTTGAAAGCATTTTTCCAATTTACAATGTTGCACATTGAGCAAATCAACCCACAGTTTGGGAACCACTGGTCTAGGTGGCTCAGGTGGATACTCAGCTCCCACAGTGGTCCTCTTTGTAAAGTCCTCTTTGTAAAGAGCAGAAATGGACCAACCACCCCCCCTTCAGTTTGCTAAGCCGGGTCAAAGTCACAGGTGTATCTGTCCCTTTCGAGGGCTGTGCTTTTAGTTCTGTAATTTGGGGGCCATTTCATCATTGTCATGCCCGTTTTGGTAGGAATAATAGTGGCAGCCTTGCTGAGATTTGTGAGGTACTTCTGCAGAAAGCACTGATCTCCATGACAGTTCAGGGTTTGTGATGGCTGCTCTTGTGACAAAACGGCTATGTCTGTATCGAAGAAGGCCACTCTGGGGCAGCGTGTGGAGTACACAAAGCGAGCTGAGAATAAAATGAAACCAACAAGGGGAAAAACAGTACATTATTTAACTGGCAAACTGCAGTAATATAAAGATAATGCTGCCGTACAGTCTAAAACCAAAATCTATAGCATATAACAGTAGTACACAGAGTACACATTTAACCAAACGGACCTGTCAGGTTTCTGAATTACAAATGGTTAAATTAACACTTGAGGAATTTACTGTGTACCAAAGTTCCATCTGTTCATGCCACAAAAGTCCAATATATAACACTATACAATTGAACAAATTGTGGATGCTTTGTGCGTGTTACAACAGCTGAAAATGCTGTTAAAATTCAGTTGTTTCTTGGAAACCAACTAAACAGTTTAGGCTTTAGGGGAAGCCTTACTCAAGGGGAAGGTTATCTACTGTACGTTGACTGTTACCTGATTAAGAACATCACACACAGTGATTTACCTGTTTAAATACAATACAAAAAAAAACATATCACCTGCTTGGAATACGAAGCAAAATATTTAAAAAGAAGAGGATTCTTGTCACAAATTAAAACATATCAGAGGCTTGCAGCCCTAATCCTCACTGCCACTTTAGAAGTGTGTGTGTGTGTGTGTGTGTGTGTGTGTGTGTGTGTGTGTGTGTGTGTGTGTGTGTGTGTGTGTGCGTGTGCGTGCGTGCGCGCGCGTGTTTGCGCAAGCCAGCGTAAATGTGATTATTCCCCGCTTTCGTTGTATGCTAATTTTATTACTTCGCATTGTTTGACTATCTGACTCTTAACAGCTTGACTTGCATGGTTTAAAATGCTTCACTCACTGTTTTTTTCATTGACATTGAACTCAATCCTGTTGGCATTCAGCAGCAGAGTGGTGGGATAATAAGAGTGTTTCTCTTACTTTAATGCCCTTGTGTGACTTTTAGCTTAACGCTGCGCTGCGCCCTGCCATCTCAATGGTGGGGAACGGTGCATGCCACCAGCCCAACGCTCCGTGACACTGTCATGGCAGGACATTAAAAATTGAGAAGGGCATCTAAAGGTTGATCACGGCAGCACACGATGGGACATACAGAGGTGTCACCAAACCCACCCTGGCCTCCACTCCATGCAAATCTGATGGACTGCCCCCACCCTGCCCTTCATCTTTTCCCCCAGGTCTTTGGGGTGTGAATTATTAACAATCCTTTTGTTTAAAACAACGTCCCTTTTCCAAGGCCCTGAGTCCCCAAGAAGTGCTCTCTCTGCCTAGTTTGATGGCCTCGTCGCAGCGAGACACTATCACATAAATTAGTAGCAGACACAGTGGTGGCGGAAGTATAGCTACTCACATGTTTTAGTTATGTAAAAGTATTAATACCATAATAGAGAAATACTTTGTTAACAAGTATGGTATTCAATGAAAAAGTACAAAAGTATTGGCATTAAAATATACTTAAACGTATCAGAACAGTAAAAGTACTCATTATGCAGAATGTCACACTTCACAGCTTTACAAAATGTATATTTTGCCTCTGAGATTTAGTGGAGTAAAAGTAATGAAAATTGGAAATACTCTGGTGAAATAAAGGTACCTCAATATTGTAATAAAGTACAGTAATGAGTACTTTAGTTTACACCTCTGTTGGATTCTAGGGACTTTGTGGGTTACTTTATGGTTGTCTAAATTGACCCATACAAGTCTGTAACTCTAACAGCATACATTTGGTTCCAGTTGTACACTGTCAGAGTTAAAGGACAACTTTAGTTTTTTACAACAAGGGTTCATATTTTAGATTGTAATTAAAGAATATAAAAGATGAGTGTTAAAATTATTTCCTTTACTTCTTTCTATTGTTTTAGAGATTCTTATTTCAGTGGTTGGGGGCATGCGTACAAGTGGCTAAATATGTCATTTTACACAGAATAAGCCCATTCCCAAGATACAACGCAACCTTTCATGGTTGGATGTGACTTATGGGGGCTAGAAGTGTTACTGTAAATTGCATTAAAGAAACTGCTGGCTTATTGTGTCTAAAAAACATATTTAGCCACTTGTACGCATGCCCCCATGCGTACGCATGCCCCACATTTTAGCACTGCAAACACATAGAATGAAGCGAATGAAAACATTTTAACTCTCACTTTTTCTTTTCTCTAATTAAAATCTAAAATATGAACCCTTGTTGTAAAGAAAACTAAGTTGTCCTTTAAGGGGAGACCTTAAAATGTGAAAGTTTGAGAAACACTGGTTTACACCACCGGTAGCAGAGGAAGATGAATCCCACGCCGCCCAGATGGGTGCGCTCCGCGCTGAGTGGAGACTTAATGGCTTGGAGTCTACTGTCAGTCCTCATCTGCTGCCTCTGGGTAATTGCCATGACATTTTCCCATCCTATTTTCTTTTCTCCTCCTTGTGGTGATTAAACTCATTTCTGCTCACTTTCTCAAAATTGATTACTTTATTCTTGTTTGCAATCAAGCAATGTTGTACCTTCGTTCCCAATTCAAATTGAATATGCCCAAAAATATTCTAGCGACAAATTGAGACATATTGTTTGGGATGTTTCTGCGCGGCATCCTCTTTCATCCATTTTGCTCTTCCTCCTTGCCTGCATTTTAACAACGATATTGACAGGCCCTCCTCCTTTGGCTTTAGATGAAGGACAATAAACATAAAAAAGAGCCTTGTGAGGGTCTTGGCATTGCTATTGTTGTTGTTCCCCTCGACCAGACATCCTTTAGCTTCTCCCTTGGCTCTGATCCTTTTGATCATCACCTCCATATTGGGTCTAAAATAGAAACTGACTATTCTGCGGCACAAGTGACTTTCAGAGTTCTGTGGCTCTTTTGAAGGCTGCCAAACATGTGTCTTTCATCTCAAAAGACCAGCAGCCGTAATGTGCCAAAAAGACACAGGGAGAAAGGCGGTATATGGGGCTGAGAAAAAAACAAGGAGGAACATTGCGGGGTGTCTTTGTGATTGTGTTCTCTCTAAGGTGCCCCCAGATTTAAATTGCATGTATTTCATTTGACGTGTATTTCATTTGATACCTGCTCTCTCTCTCTCTCACACACACACACACTTTCAGACCTCAAAAAGGGAAGAACACTGGGTGTGTGTGTGTGTGTGTGTGTGTGTGTGTGTGTGTGTGTGTGTGTGTGTGTGTGTGTGTGTGTGTGCGTGTGCGTGCGTGCGTGCGTGCGTGCGTGCGAGTGATTTAAGTGAGATTTAATGACTTTGAACGCAGCAAGGTTGTTGGTGCCAAACGGGCTTGCATTTCAGAAACTGCTGATCTACTGTGTTTTACCCAGAATGGTCAGAAAAAGAGAAAATGTCCAGTGAGCAGAAGCTCAGTGGGCGAAAATGACTTGTTGATGCCAGAGATCAGAGGTGAATGAAGCTGATATTTGCAACTTAAATAACCACTCAGCAACAGAGGTATGCAGAAGGGCATCTCCGAATGCACAGTGAACCTTCAGGCAGATGGACTACAGCACTTACTTATTCCTACAGGCTCACCGAAGTTGAAGATTGGTAAAATAAAACATAGAATATTGGAAAAACATTGCCCGGTCTGATGAGTCTGGCTTTCAGAATTTGGCGTCTAACTACTGTACATGAAAGAACGGACCCATCCTGCCTTGTATCAACGGTTATGCCTGCTGCTGGCGGTGTAATGGTGCGGGGGATGTTTTCTTGGCACACTTTGGGTCCCTTAGTACCAATTGGGCATCTTGTTGAATCTATGCCATGAAGGATTAAGGCAGTTCTAAAGGCGAAACGGGGTACTAGCCAGGAGTATCTAACGTGGCAGTACCATATATTAGGGATGGGACGATACGCGATATTATCGTTTATCGTGATAAAAAAACACTCACGATAATCGTATCGTGGAGATTTAATTTATCCTGATATCGTCCTCCGTCATGCACCATGGGATCAATTCACCTTTTATTTGCCGAGCTGCATATCCGGCACCACTTAAACCCTCTATAATTGGTAAAAGGTACTTATAATATACGTACTTGATACAGTCTTTTTTCACTCTCTATCAAATGTCTTTGCCAAAAGACGCGTTGTGAACTTGTAGATCGGCTATTTTTTGGCAAATGTTCGGCCCCAGGATAATGGATTTTGATTATCGCGATAATATCGTAAATTACATTTTCATATCGTCCCATCCCGACCATATACTGTATACAATAGTATACAGTACTATGTATATATATATATACAGTATATATATATTATATACACACACAGTATATATATGTTACTGCAGAGTTAAAGACTATACAGACCTGACACGCTCCACTCTTAATGAGGTTGGATGATGAACACATACTGATGCAGGAATATATCTCAGCCAGAGGGGATATATCAGGCACACGGGCGGTATAGAAGCGCGGCTGTAATTTCATCCATCGCTCTCCGGAGCCAGAGGCCATTCTCTAAACCCCTACGACCATGTCATTAGCCAAATGGATAACACCCCTTTAACATTATGATACGTCTTTGAATGGCAGCAGCATGGCATGTACCCGCTTGATGGGGAGTGCGGGCCAGAGGTAGTTATGTGGAATAGAAGAACGGACGCGGTTCAGGAAGGGTGGCAGAGAGAGAGAGAGAGAGAGAGAGAGAGAGAGAGAGAGAGAGAGAGAGAGAGAGAGAGAGAGAGAGAGAGAGAGAGAGAGAGAGAGAGAGAGAGAGAGAGAGAGAGAGAGAGAGAGAGCGAGAGAGCGAGAGAGCGAGCGAGCATGTGACCAGTGGTGGAATAGGTACTCACATGTTTTACTTAAGTAAAAGTATCAATATTGAAATACTCTGTTACAAGTAAAAGACTGGTGTTAAAAATGTACTTGAGTAAAAAATACAAACTTATTGGCATCAAACTATACTTTAAATGACAAAAGTAAAAGTACTCATTTTGCAGAATATCAAATTTCACAAGTTTTCCAAATGTATACAAATATTTAGAAAATAGCAGATCTACAAGCTCACAAGAAGCTTGTAGATTGGCTATTCTGAAGTTCTGGGTATGCTTATATTTATGAATAGCTTTTAGGATTTATTTATTTAGAGGTTATTTACAATACATATACAATTATTTTTGTCTAATGCGGCTTGCAGACGGAAAAACGTGACAAATAAAGCAATCTTGAATCTTGAAAGTGGTTAGTGTATATGTTTTGTAATCTAAATCATATCAAAATCCACAAAATAACTAGTAACTTAAGATTTCATATAATTGTAGTGGAGTAAAAGTTTCACTATTTGCCTCTGACATGTACTGGAGTATTGTATTATTGCGGCCCACAGTGGAGAGACCAAAAGGAGGCATTGCTTGCTTCTAGAATCTGTTATCCCTGAATTAATGATGGAGCAGGAGCGGTGGTGTTTCCCCCACCGAGACGTGAACCAGATTTCAACCCAGCGCTCCCCAGAGTTGAGGGGGCCGTTGCATTTCTCCGACAGGACATCTGGTCCCTGAGCACGGCCACAAGGGGACTGGTGTCACCACCTTAATTGTAATGTCTCCCTCTCTTCTTTAAAAAAAAAAAAAAGAAAAGAAAGAAAGAAAGGGGGGGAAAAAAACTAGGGCAGCTTTCCTTAGAGGGAGGGGGTGCCGTGGGGTGGGTTTGTTAGTGGTGGATGAGCGGGGGGCAATGTTTGCCGGGCCGTGTCGGCACGCCACATCAGTTATTAGGCCGACAAGCCTAATAAATTACAGCGACAGATCGCTTTGAACAAACAGTCTTAATGGAAATAAAGTGGAAATTAGCGGCCTAGAAATGAGCATTGAACGGAGAAAGTGAAAGCTGCAAGGGAAGAGATGAAAAGATGGCAGAGCCACAAAAGACACCATTAAATGGAGTCAAATTGTCACTTTGAGAGAAGAAGTAATATGCCTTCGGTGTTTGTCCCTCGTCAAATTTCTCATTGCCCACGATACACACACACACACACACACACACACACACACACACACACACACACACACACACACACACACACACACACACACACACACACACCTTCCTTCCATAAACCAAAGGCGTACACATCGTTCAGCTCTGTGGGAGACTGGCTCCATCAATATAGCACTGGGTGGCGAAAGCCTGTCATTAAAATGCTTAGACATGTGGAAGAGGAAGGCAAAAGCCTGGAGGGGGAAGAGGAACATCAGGGTCTTTGATGTTGCCTGATAGCTGCCCATGGAGAGGTCCTGTGTGTGCTAGACCGTGTAAGAGGGGGATGTAAGAGGTCTTGCCAGCCTTGAAATGTACATGCATGCACACACGCACGCACGCACGCACGCAGCCACGCACACACACACACACACACACACACACACACACACACACACACACACACACACACACACACACACACACACACACACACACACACACACACGCACACAGCCTTGAAATTAATGGTCACCACCGCTCCGTAGACACTGGTGTGATTTTACAGAATGTACGGTTATATAGAATAGAATAGAATAGACGTTTATTGTCATTGTAACAATACAGCACAGGCTCAGTTTCATTGTCAACGATCAACTCATTTCCAAAGCACAGTACACGTACAAGCACATACACATATATGTGTGTGTTTGTGTGTAAGCTTGTGCACGAGAGGATATGTCTGTACAGCTGCGTGTCTGCGTGTGTTTTTCTGTTTGTATTTGCCTGCGTGTGGTGGTGTGTGTATGTGGGGGCTGGGGGTGAAGGGTGAGGAGTGGGTGTGGGGGCAGAGGGAGTCCTCTGAGAAAGAGCGCTGCATTGCGAAAGGTGCCAGAGTGAGTTTGTCATGGGGAGCGTAAACTTGGGGAGAAAGGGGACTGTGGATAGACGGAGAGAGACTTTCCCCAAGGCACCCGAGAGTCTGTCAGACTGATTAAGTCACGCGATCAGAGTGAGAGCAAGGGAAAAGCCGAACCGGAGCATGTGAGGAGAGAGTAGCACGGCAGCGAGGAAATAAATAAAAGAAAATACAGATATGTTAGTATTAACACAGCTGCACGTCAGCTATGCATTTACACCCAACCCCGGAGGTTCCTGCGGGGACATCAGCGCACTAGCGCTTCCATCACCATCGCCAGGCCCTCGGGGTGACTCAAAGCAGGTCAGGCCCATCTTAAAGTTCACCAAACGCAACATGACAGGACAACTCCAACATATGCCTGGGTGACGGTGGAAGCGAGGAGATGACTGATGGCAGAGGGCTGTGTCCTGAGGTGTGTGTCACAAGGACAACACTGTTGATTTTATCTTGTAATCTCGTCCCCATTTGCCTCTCATCTTCTCCAGGCTCTAGCTATGTTAATTACAATAACTGATAATGAACTGGAAAATGTATCCTTGACCATTAGATATTTTATAAATTAGGGGCACCCGCTGGCCTACTGGTCAAGGCGCATACCACATACTAGGCTGTGGTGCCTGCTGGCGTCGCCGGTTCGATTCCCGGTCCGGACGTCCTTTGCCGCGTGTCATACCCCATCTCTCTCCCCATTTCCTGTCAGTCTACTATCCTATCAAATAAAGGCATAAAAACCCCATAACAAATCTTAAAAAAAAATATATATATATATATATATATTATATAAATTAGAAATACTGTTACAACGAGACAGTGTGGGCTTACATCCATTTATGGGCACAAAGATCTACCCTTTGGCTTCTCATTGGCTAAGTACCCTGCCTTTGTACCGTCGGTAACTTTTTTGAGGTGAATAACCTTGGTCTATAAAGTTTTGGTATAATATACTGATATATCATACTGGTCTCGAGCCCACGTCGTGTTGTTATTTATATCAGGTCGCACTTGCTGGTGGTAATGTCACCAAGAACACTGCTCCTCATTGGCTAAGGGCCCTGCCTTTGTACGATCGGTAATTTTTTCGAGGAGAATAAACTTGACCTATAAAGATTTGGCATATTGGTCTAGCCTTTCAGCGAGCCCACACAATTAGTCTTAAGGTTCCATCGCAGAACTTTTTAAATGCATCTTTGTGAGTCACTCCGGAAACACAAACAGATAGCTAATGCCCACTCACACCGCTCCACTGACTGTAATCATTGTGCATTGTGCAGATGCCAAAGACCTTCGAACCCTTGGAGGGAACAGCAGACTAGAGTGCCATGTGGCCTCATCATCCGCCAGATGAAGAGATGAACTCTCTGTCTTTGTTCAGGGTACCTCGTCTGCTCTGCAGTGCTCTAGTTGGTGTACGTAATTCTCTCGCTCTCTCTGTACTCTCTCTCTCTCCCCCTCTCTCTCTCGCCACATTGTGGAGCACAGTAAGCTTGTTTGTGTACAATACAACGGAGGCATCATTAGCAGCACATGAGGTAACCACCTGAGGGAAGGCTGAAAGAGAGAGAGAAAAGAGAGAAAAAAGGTATATATCCACTGAGCTGCGTTTTTAGCCAATGCAGGTAACACTAGATATTGCTCTGTGGATGGAAATACTCTAAAGAGAAGGCCGCAACCTCAGCATCTATTCCCTCCTACGGTTGGCTACCCCCGCACTACAATTAACATCTCTCGTCCCTTCCACTCCGGGCCCAAGAGTACCACCCCATGCCTAAGCGCCCAGCACAATCTATAGCACCTCCAGCACTAAATGCTAAATGTCTCACAGTTCTGTGAGAGAAAAGGGCACTCTGAATTAAGAGTCATTTAGCGAAAGATTGAGTTCAGCACTGCAGCACAATGCCTAGGAGCTAATCCTCTCGCCTCCTGAAATCACAGAGTTTTAGAGGCGGTTTATACTGCAGAGTTGAAAAGAGTTAAAACTAGACCAGGTCAACCTGGTTGTGCCAGACCCCCTGTCTGTCATCATCATTTATGACATCATGCCTTTTGTAGGCATGTCATCATCATGTCATCATCATATATACCCTTTATATAGAAAACCCGGACAGACCGACATTTGCTTATGTAGGCCTACCCATTTCATGGGTCTGGCAACTAGAACTGCACTCTGTCGAGGTGCCAACTTGCGCCTCGTGCACAAGTGCGCCAGCATAGCGCGCTATGAGGTGCGCTCACCACTGGCGATGCCAGTGACATCACCACTGGCATCACCAGGAATGCTGGTCCCTCATTGGTTGTTCATGATGACGTTGCCAGAAACGCTGGTCCCTGATTGGGCTACGGGCTTAAACACACACGGACACCTATGTGTACATACACAGGGTTCCCGCGGGTCCTTAAAAAGTCTTAAATTGTCTTAAATAAAAAATCGTGAATTTAAGGTCTTAAGAAGTCTTAAATTTGACCGTAGGTATTAAATTTGAAGATGCTGTTTTTAAGGCTCATGGGAAAATTAAGCCTTAAACATTTGTAGGCCTACGTATTCATTTGATTCGTTCGTTTATTTGATTTATTAATATTAGACGATGAGAGACGACTGCAAAAAGGCTGAAGCGAGCAGCAGTCAGTGGGAAGAGGAGCTTGCTTGTTGTTCTCGGCTCCGCCCGCTTTGTCAGTACTGTGGTGATGTATGTGGATGCGGAAGAGGGTAGTTTTGTTTTTGAACAAAACAAGCGCTCCTTTTCTCTAGCCTCCCGTCACATCAACTGCCCTGTGCTCTCCCTGTTATGTAGCGCTCTCACATCACACTGTGAGTGAGCGCAGATGAGAGCATACAAGTAAACACAACACACTTGGCGTGTAGTGGAGTTGTGCTTGTAGGCTGTGGAGTGGACTGGAAAGTTTTAGATTGAGACAATTCGCGATGAGAACTTTTTGAACATAGTAGATTTCTGGTGTTCTGGTGATCTCAGACTGTCTGAGATTAACATTGAGGGGCATTCTCAGCTGTGATGCATGCCTGTCTTCTAAGACAAGTCTCCCTAACTTGGCTATTTGGATCTGTATATCATAGGTTTTATTATATTTTTTATTGTGTATTAATATTTTATTTTTTCATTTCTGTGGTAGGAGTCCCAACATTTTACTGCTTGTATGTATGAGTCAGTAAATACAGCAACTTGTAGTTGTAATTCACTGCAGAAGCTGGGTTTATGGTTTCAAAAGACAATATTGTGCATCTCCAATTCTGAATAATGGTGACAGGCCACAGGCTACGCACCCGATCCCCAAGTTATCAACCCATATAATAGATTGGGCTCTAAAATACAGGTCTGTTCGCCCTCCCAGCCGTTCGCCCTGGATGTCTATCCAGCGTAATGATAATCGGGGGTGAAATTATTTACTATTCTGTCCCTATTGTGACATAACTCGGACAGCGCTGAGCCGGCTCATGCGACCTTCTCAACGCTCGACATGGCTACTCGCTTGCTTAAGCTCGCTCGGCAGTGTCTCACGTGGATCAAGGTCGCCTGAGACGGCGCACCTCCGTCATCTTCACCGTCAGCGTGGTGAGCGTGAGGTAGGGCGAAGGGCCCGGGAGGGCGATTTGGGTCTTAAATTACATTTGTTGAGGTCTTAAAAAGGTCTTAAAAAGTCTTAAATTTTACTTTCAAAATGGTGCAGGAACCCTGATACATACGCAGCCGAACGCAGTACTTGCGTGCTTTACTGGCTTAATGATAATAATAATATAATTAAATAAAAACTAAACTAAAGAACCTACCAGTGATACAATGCAGAACATCCTTGTTTGTAATTATCGCAAAACAAAGTGATGATAGGTTCAAAGATTATGTCTTTCAAAAAGGAAACAACAAAGCAACCTTTGATTAAAAAGGTGTTTTTGTGTTTTTGTTTGTTCATTGTGCGAACGCAGTCCCCATATCAGTGTGTGCCAACATCTTTGGTTTATACGTTATTTTAATTTGTCAGACAAGATGCTGTTTGAGGTGTAACTTTCTTTCAAAGACTGGGACTGCATAAATATAGTAAGCTCCTCTGCTACTAAAGACCACTGTAAGACTACATCAAATGAATGCAAAGAGGGGAGTCGATGCCTTTGATCAGGGTTATGTCGTCAGTTCACAATGAGACATCCTCATCCAGTCCAAGCAGTGTTGTAACCCCTGCATTCAAAGACGTGCTGTTTACTCACTGGCAGCATCTGATGTCCTCCAGGTTTCACCATGTACTCCGTGACAATCGTATTTACAGACAAAACCCACAGTGCAAGGCAGGGCATACAACTGCTGATGATAAATGTTGACAGCATTCCAGTCCAGCAAGCAATGAAGCAATCCGAAAGGGGGGGAAAAAAGAAGCACTTAAAGCAGTGAAATATTCATTTCCTCCTGGCCTTCTCACAAAGAAAATAATTCATCACACATATGTTGTACGGTTAGTTGTTCAATTGAAATACAGCACAACACATTAGTGTGGGCAGTGAATAGAATCCGACAAGCATACACTATTGAGCTGAGCAATTTAGTGTTTGTAGTAGACTACTCTATGTGTCTTTTGTGTGTGCAGACTGTGCACACATTCCCTAAGTGCAATCCACTAACCTTTCTCCTTATACTACCTACTGATATCACCCAGACAGGCACAAAGGGGCAATATGTACAGTGTAAAATCGTCAGTGTCCATTTGACTCTGAGAGTGAATAAATGGAACCAAATAGAACTGTTTATAGTGTACTGAAAAGGAATAACACTAAGCTGTGGCTGGGTCAGGGTCTCAGGCTGTCGCACCAGATGGATTCCTCTGCCACTTGCAAAGTACACTCAAGAGAGTAAATAGTTCAACATTTGTCTGAGTCCGAAAATGTCAACGTTAAGACCTAAATTCAGACCTTACGCACTCAAACTTTCTATATATTAATAACATAAATAACTAATAACACTGTCGTTAGTTGTTGAAGGTTAGACACTGATATTGTGGGTATATAAAGGGATGTTTCACTCAAAAACGTCATCATCTACTCTTTTGGGAACAACCGGCCAGTTTTTAAGTTGCTTGATTCAGTATTTTAAAGCTTTTTTCGTCCGTTTTTCGCTCGCGGACCGGGCCGTCAGACCACCGCGTCCGCCTCGCCTCGCCGAGACGCTTTCAATGAGGTCTCCCGTGTCCTTCTACGAGCAGCGGTTGGGGAGTTACATGCTAGACTCCTCCCGTGTAAACACTGCAGTGTACTTCCTGAAGGCGTGTTTCCTAAACCCACCAGAGAGCCCGGCAGTGTATGTTCTGCGCTGTGATTGGCCGGCAGTGTATAACCCTTGCTGTGATTGGCCGGTAGTGTGATGACGCAATTTTCCCGCGAAAACCGGTCTCGGGCAGGGATCATAGAAAACATATAAAGAGAAGGCTTTAGAAGCTGAAAATAACGGAGTGGGGGTTCTAAAACTTTCGCGATTTAACAGCTAGGACCATTTTAAGATTTGTTTTATAAAAAAAGTTACATGGTATAACTTTAAAAAATATTTGAAAAACATGGCCGGCTCATGTATCCCGAGGGAAGAGTCACCAGAACCAAGGACTGATATTTTTCAATGAACCTTTGAAGTTTGAAGTTACAACAGGTTTGTATAAGAAGGGGAATATCAGATATCTAAATACTGAATCAAGCAATTTAAAAACTGTCCTTGGTGCTCCCAAAAGCCTGAGTAGACGATGAAATGACCAAATGTTTTTTGAAAGTGAAATATCCCTTTAAGGTTAGTTTATTGTAAAAACTGCAGATTTCAGCCCAGATCGGTCCACATTTGTTTTCCACCTGTTTTCCACGCAGACGTTGAAATACAAATTTGACTTAAAATTCAGTACTACCTTGGACAAACAGAACATTCTGACAGCTTTGGCATGAGACCCTAGGGTGCAAGCTGAGGTTGCTAAACCGACAGCATTCTTATCGAACATTGTTGCACGTACTAACCACGGAACACTCTGTTAGGATTCTTGCTCCTCGTTGAACCAGCGACCATCTCAACCCCTGAACCGCTGTGCGTGACCCTTATACTGTAGTACATGCAAAAACAATGTACCTGGAAATAGAGGCCACCTTGGATACATAAAGAAACCGCTTGGAAACAGGAAATCAATGGGGACTTGCAGCGCAGCGTAATGAAAGAGGGGGAGAAATATAAGCTACAAGATTGTTTCTCTTTTAATATATTCATTCTTAGTGTCATTTGGTCAATAAAATGCAACAATGAAGTGAAAAGAATATACCTGCTGAGCTACAGTACAGAGCAAAGTCAGACAGTCCTTAAACCCCCCCTACACGCACGTGTACACACACACACACACACACACACACACACACACACACACACACACACACACACACACACACACACACACACACACACACACACACACACACACACACACAGACTTGTAGGCTACTCTGAACCTGCTGCTAAATTGAATTTTCCATCCGTGTGTGTACCTGAACCAGCCAAGCACTGCATTGTCAGAGTACTCAATTAGCTCCCAAGGCGAAAGAAAGCCAAAATGTTTTCCAGCAGCAAATGTATTCTTCACAGGGCAAGCTCTAGTTAGCATAAGACTATTTGCACAGTGCTGCGTGATAGTTCCTTAGCGACACATTGGAGACCTGTAAGTATTAATTGCTATGACCCTCTCTGACATCTCATTGCATTTTAAAGCGATACTTAAGGGTAAAGCATTCATTGAAAAGAAACTGCAACCTTAACTGTAACCATGAAGAAAGTACACTTCTTTTCTTCTGTGCACACCTGACAAAGACATTCAGCATGGAGGAGAAAGGTGTACTTTCTTCCCTTGTGCACTCAACCTTAGATGCCAAGGTTTCCACCAAAATCCAAGACATGAGAAAACAGGAGACCTCGGATTTGTTTGTAAGTCATGCATGCAAATGTTGAGCTATTCACGCACACGGTTCCTCTAATTAATAGCGAGAACAAAAGCTATATTCATACAGCTTCAGACACCAATAACAATGTGCTGAATTGAATCGTTGTTTACTGAATGCCATCTTGCAAAAAACGTCACCTGACTTGCTGGAAACTAATGTGCACTGACAAGTAGCATAATAACTCTGTAAGTAATAGAGAGAGACTGAAGTTAGAACTTAGATGACTATATGAACTTTAAAGGCAGTAATGAACAAGAAAACTTGGGAAAACTAAAGCATGAAATATCAACAGAACAAGACTCCCACAATCTGCAGCAACAGCAGCTATAGATGCAAGAAGGACCCGTGTGACTGCACCCGTGCTGCTGTGGCGGTGAAACACGGGATGTGGCGTGCAATGGCCATCCAATCATGCAGTCGTTGTAATCTTGCCCCCCACCCCACCACGCCTGCCCCTTCCCATTACCACAGTGCCAGCGAGCTCCAAATTTAGAGCTCCTGTGCAAGCTACCTGCCCTGGTCTCTGTATATCACTCTCCTGGAGACACACACACACACATTCCTATGACAGCTCTCATCACACCGACAAGGCCTTCAACTCATATATAGGGGAGGGAAGGTGGGGGGTTGTTAGTGAAGGCGGTGGTGATGGTGGTGATGGTTGTGGTTGGTGTGTGTGTGTGTGTGTGTGTGTGTGTGTGTGTGTGTGTGTGTGTGTGTGTGTGTGTGTGTGTGTGTGTGTGTGTGTGTGTGTGTGTGTGTGTGTGTGTGTGTGTGTGTGCGTGCGTGTGTGTGCGCGGGCATGCGTGTTTTAGCTCATAACACATGCTGGTGTAAATCCAGCTGGCAGCATTTCTTACAGAGCGTCCTGTCAGGAATATTGGGCAGAGATCAATCACCCCCACTGTACTTAAACTCAACATATCATTCTGCCCAAAACAGCCCCATGGAAGTGGGAGCGAAGCCAAAACCGGGGCAATGGATGACGTGATGAATGCCACGTGTCATGTCTTTCCTCTACATTTTTCCAATTAAGTGTTATCTTCCGTGGACAGATTTCACATTGTTGTTGTATTTAGACGGACCCTATTAATGAATTGGCCGATGGTTATAGGAGAAAGAACATCTGTTCTTCACTCTTCATTTGCATACGATGCCTACTGACCGTATCAAATGTGATTGGCAGGTGCAACGTGCACAGTCGACTTGGAGAAAGACAAAAAAACGACAGTTTTGTGTGTTTAATTGATTTGGTTTTTAGAATTGTGGCTATTCAATTTGAAAGCTGAATAATTAAGAATGGAAATGAATGGAAAGGCTGAGGCCTTCCTCAAATGGAAGCCACCCCCAACAAGGACACATACTGTAGTTACCTTAATTAGTTAACGTCATTCAACATAAAGAAACAAGTTGGTAAAACATTTCCATGCTGTTCTCTCTCTCTCTCTCTCTCTCTCTCTCTCTCAATCAATCTCGCAGGGCCATTTCACCTGTAAAGTGTAATGTTTATGGTAGCAAAATAGCTTAAGATTACAATTAATATTAAATCAGGATGTGGTTAGGGTTAGGATCATTTAGGCCGGGTGACGGGTTGAGGTTAGGGTTAGTTTTAGGTGTAGGGATATCTAAGGTTTAGATTAAGGTTTGGATTAGGTGTTAGGTGTGGTTAGGGTCATGGATAAGTTGTGGTATTTACGTGTATTGTAAGTAAAGTGTGTACGTTGACTGTGTGTGTACACATATGAGTGCTAGTGCATGGACTTGCATCAATGTGTACACGGCTGCACACCCATGGGTGCCTTTCAAAAGTGGGCATTTGTGTCTGCTGTAAAGCTTTTGAATTAACCTCCCTGAGCTTTTAAATGGAACACTCTAGATCTGTGCAGCCTCTATATGGCACAGACAGCACTAGGATTAACCTTGTTTTAAGTGTGCTGTGTGAGAAAGATTGGTTGACCTCACCGTGACATAGGCTTGGGACAGACTATCGCACTTGATGGAAACTGCCCGTTAATGGACTTCAGGGTGCCTGCCGCCTGGAGTCTATAAGACATATGCTCATGTGTGAGATTAATATTGTTTGTCCAACACATTATTGCTTTGTATGGATTGCTTTAGTATCCTTTGCTTTAACCAAGTAGTTCTGGCCCATGTACCTTGGCAAACTGTCTAGGGAGCATAATATGTATCTTGCAAAGCTGGGATTAACATCAACCTCACCTGTCATGGGGGCAATAGTCGAAACCTCTCATGCCATGCCAGTTGAGCTCAAGTCTTTATTATGGATAACTCGGATGGGGGAGTCAGAGACCTGCAATCTCTACAAAACTATTTGACTGTAATGTGCGTGAACATGTTTCGTCATGTCTCTCAAAAAGATGTTGTTCGTGAAGCTCTTCAAAATATGAAACACATGAGTCATTCATTCTAGAGGCTACTTCTGAAGAGACACCAAAACAGAGAATAACCGAAAATCCTCCCCATTAACAGAGTCCCATTGGCAGGGATTCGGAGGAGTTGGATTCACCGCCCAGGATGAGCTGTACTTCCTGGGGAAATGAAACGGGATGACAGAGATCAGTAACAATACCGGGTAGATAACCGTGCCCAAATCACAGCCATCTGCTCTCAATCTCTCACCCGATCCACATGCACTGCCATCAATCCTTCCCTGCCAAATCCCTAAATCCTTACAATCTGCAGCACTCAGCTTAGGACCAGTCTTAATCCACCTAGCCCCCCACCACCACCACCACCACCACCCCCACCACCACCACCACAAACCAACCCCACCAAAGACCACCACCACTGGAGAGTACGGTATGCAATTGGAACCTTCCTGGTTCTAGAAATTAATTCCTCTATGAGCCTTTCACTCACTTGCCGTGTCTCCATCTGAGGCGCTTTTTTGCTATTGCTATCCCCCTGAGATTAACAACATGCCTATGCTTATGGTGCAATCATGTCAGTACTGATGAAATCTGCATTGAACCTCAAGCTATCCTCCACCAATGTACTTAACATCTTGACTAAAATATAACTAAAATCGGTTTTGCTGGGTAGAAATGCAGTAATGGGGACTCACTGATTAGGGTTAGAAGGAATTTGAAATGTGTAATAACCTACATCTAGTAGCATCTGATGATCTTAGAGAACAGTTGGGAGAAGATCATATAGTATGTTGGTGCGAGCCAGACCCATCTGTGCTTAAAAACATTATCAATACTATTTTGAAATTGATTCTAAAACTCACAGGACAAACAACTAAATATCCTAGCCTTGGAAGTTTAGGGCAATCTCAGTAAGCTTAAATAGCAATTGTCTTACTGTTGAGTTTGATAGGATGAGGGACCTTGACAAAAGGAATGCACCTTGACTTTTACCTGATGAATCCAATCTGCAGCAAATCTAAACCCCACCGCCTATTATCACCTGTTTGTGATCGGTGTCACTGCCAAGAGAGGTCAATGACCTGTGCATTCCGTACGAGTAGAAAAGAAAAGAAGCAATTACCCTTCATCTTAGCTCCCCGCTATAGGGTTCATCTAATGTTCTGTGGTGCAATCACAGACATTTTTCTTTTCTTTTTGTTGCATTGTGACTGAAAGCAGCACTTTATTCCGTGTTGTTAAGAAGTGCCATTCAGTAGTGACCCTCCACCAGCTCATTTAAGACACTGTTGTTATTGTTGTCATCGCTCATGCACTCACTGCTATCTCTTTAAGTAGCAAATGCACGGATGCAACAAAAGGCAGATTGCAGCTTTTGCTGGTCTTATTTCCTGTCGGTCTCCCTGGGGCCAGGGCTGTTTGACAGCCTGTCTGACCATATGCAACCCATGGCGAGCGGAGGCTTTCCTCCGCTGCTTCTTACTCCATCTCTCCATCTCCTATTTAAAGCCCCTTTTTGACTGCAGCTTTAGCACCACACCACACCACACTACACCGCACCACATACAAATATCTACATTTTCCATTACACAAAAGTACCCCTACCGGTAAGAAACAAATTGACCCTTTTAACTGTGATTATAATACAATATAAATTTGTATTACAACTATCCTAAATTATAATACACTATAATGGATTAAAACTGTGATTATAATACACTATAAAGTATGAATGTTATACTATGATAATTATAATACACTATAATAGATTATAATAGTGGTTATAACACAATAGAATCTATTATCATGTGTTACAACTACATCCTGGTGGTCTAAATGAGAAGTCAGTGAGTGATCAGTCATTATTAAGTGTTTGGCCCTGTTTGGCCTAGCTCAGACCTACTCTAGATCGGATACTTTTTAGTACCACGTTTAGTACCACTTTCACGCCACTCTACCCAGGTCCTTGTAGTGGAAAACCTGTCACAAGTGGGCGGTGTGGTGTTGGGCCAGTGGAAAAGGAGCTTTACTGAAAGACTAGAGGAGGAGCTGGGGACCTTTTCCACTTGGCCTCTGCTGTCACTGTCACAGCAGGAGGGCTCATACTGATGTCTATTTCTTATTAACTTAGGTTAGCCAACATCACAGTTTGACCAATGTTGGGTAAGTGTTATACCCTCTGTGTTCATATTCTTTTCTTATCCTTAGTTGCAATCACTTAAAAAAAAAGCTGAAACTTGGAGGTTGTCACAGGCAGCCCACGCAAGCGAAGGATTTGCCAAACATTTTGATCCCCAGTGACTTTGTCTTGTTACAGATGTTTTGATCACAGATGTGAGCGGGAATAGCATTTTTCTTTTTCAGAAGAGGCTTGCTGTTTCGACTTCCTCAGTGTCAAACAGGTTTTTGACCTGTTTGACTCTGAGGAAGATGAAAGTCGAAACGTGAGCCTGCAAAATAAAGAACGTGCAAACCAGTCGAGTGCTCCAGTATTTTGTATGGAGTCTCTCCTGATGGAAATAAATGTGTTTGAACTGATGTATTTTTGTACTTGACCCTCATGGTGAATTCAGATAAATGAATTACCACTTTGGCTTTAATAAATCCCTGAATATTGGTAAGTGTACTTGTCCTTGCCGAATAAAATCTGGGTGCTTCTCAATGTGGGGAGCTTATGCTGTTCTGCTTCAGATATGTACGGTGGATTGTCAACGGCACTATTTTCATTAAGTCTTTCTGACAAAAGTGGCTCCAGAACATTGAACTTAAGCAGGATTAGCCTGATGAATCAAACAGCCACATTTGTTTGTGCAAGTCACTTCACTTGGTTCTCCTAAGTGTGCAAGGAGGCGAAGGGAAAGCTACCAGGCACCCTCACTTGAAGCATCATTGAAGACATTCATTATCCAGCAATATTCAGTTTAATCCTTCCCATTTCTCCTAAATAAATATTAAACACATATCTGGTGCCAAATATGCTGCGTCTCTGCTTTGGCAGTCTTGAACAAACAGAAAAGGCTGTCTCAGATGTGCCTCCTGTCTGTATAGGCTACTGTGTCTATCACATCCTATTCCAGTGACTGAGATGTAGGCACATATGCCAACCCTTTCCCATCTGCAGAGAGAGAGAGAGGGAGAGAGAGGGATGGAGGGAAGGAGAGAGGGAGGGAGGGAGACAGACAGACAGAGAGACAGACAGACAGACAGACAGACAGACAGACAGACAGACAGACAGACAGAGAGAGAGTGAGATAGACAGAGAAGGAAAGGAAGAAAGACACCGAGAGACAGAGAGAGAATAACTCAGTCTACTTAATTGTTGTTTGTTTCACATGAAAAGCAGACGATCTGGCCAGTGTTCTGATGGAAGTATTAATGCAGTTATGACTGGATTCAGTTATGTGTGGTTTATATTGTTAAGCTGCTTGAGGGCTTATACAGTCCACCGCCATCTGCATGGAGTACAGCAGTTGCAGTCTGATCAAGGGGCGAGTGAGTTAGAGACAGAATCTGAAAGAGCAAAGTGAGAGACTCATGTCTCTACTCTGAGTTGTTTCCAGAATTATCCAGGCACATGGTTACTGCTCGGCAAATTGTCCTACAGCCTTTGTAAAAAAAGGATAAAGAATTAAGAAGTATGGACTTTAGCTGGGGCCCTTTGCACAAAGAAACCAACTCATCTGTCTCTGCGAGTTTGCGAGTTGGGAGTACTTGGTGTAAGTTGCTATGGCAATAAGCAGGCAGACACATTATTGGGGGAATTCAGTACAGCAGTGGGGGGGTGGGGGGTGGCATAATATGGATGACTAAGATCTGCTGTGCTTGACTGGATTTGCAGATGCAGAGATCATATCTCGACGCCTGGTTTGTGCCTCCATGTATGCATTTTGCACATGGTGGATGGGTGGGCGCACGCACACACGCACGCACGTACATGTACAGTAGCTCTGCCCATCGCAGCATATACTCAGGGGACGCTATGTGGTACACACTTAAAAAAAGAGCTGACGGTGTAAATTTCAGTTACGGTCCAAACATCAGCGCGAGTCAGATCCTCCACCAAAACCCATTGGGGAAAGATTAATATACATAAAAAAAAGAAAAAGAAAAGGCAGCCTGCCCCTCAATTCTAATTTGTTCTGCGACATTCACATTCTTAGCCACTATACTGATAAATATGCTGCCTTGAGGGTTTGAGATTATAGCAGAGGGAGTGAAGGCATACTGATTGCACCGCTTGCATTGTTGTTAGATGAACGTGCAGTTGTTTGTAAATACCTTTTTGTCCTGAAATCTACAATAGAAACAACTGGCTTAATTCTAACAGAGAATTAAATGCAGTACATGTTCATGTTTTCTTCAAAATAAAACAAGAAACTAGTTTTCTTGTGGCCTTCTCTGAGATGCCCACTATGGAGTGCTATTTGTGCGCACATGTGTCAGCAGTAGCTGGGCATGATAAAAAAGAAAAGCTTGTTTAATAAATTCATGTTCATTGCTCTGGCCACCAGCATAGTAACTAAGACAAGGTGAACAATGGAAGTTGCGGGACACCCAACGACTGTTCTGTGGTGAAGATATCTAAGCGTCGGCACAGGAGCCATCCATTTAAGTGACTTTATCATTACCAAGCACCGAGCATGGATCCGCACAGGGAAATGAAATAGCCGGGAAACTAATGGCACTTGACAGATACTGGTGTGAGATAGCATGCTTATCTTTGTATTATGTGGGAAAAGAAGGCATTTTTAGAGATTGCCGTGTGTGTGTGGTCAGAGTTAGCGGCTGAAAGAAAAGTGTGTAATAGGGAGATGGATATTATAGTGCTTGTGGCTTATCATTTATTACCTAATTGTGGCAGTTCTATATATATATATATATATATATATATCTATTATCTATATTTATATATTGAATTTGAAAAGTACAAAAAGGTGATGCCTTTCTATGATGGGAACATTTCTGATCGCACGCATGCAGACATGCACATATACCATACATATAACAGCAAAAGCTTTAAGAATACTTAACAATAATTGTAATAATTTTGTTTGCTATGCAAAGGGTCCAAAATCTAATCGAAACATTCAAGAACACAACCATTAGACTTTACATTTTACTGTACAATGACCCCCCCCCCCCCCCGTTGAAAGACAAATGAAAAGAGTGCTTTACACAGCCCAATTATTGACCATGAGACATAGGCAGAGTGGTGTTTAAAAGCCTACGCCGGTGTCTCTGTGGAACAACCTGCACAGCCTTCCCTCTCTCTCTCTCCTTCTCCCTCCCAAGGCGTTGATATACGCCTTATTAATTCCCTTGTCTGAGCCGGATGATTCATCTGGTTTCTGTCGGAAGCTGAGCGCCGCCATTAGAGGCAGGGAAGCCCCCAGCAGGGTGACGGGTACCTCCCTGACAGAGCGCTGTGTTAGACCCCCCCCAACCCACCCACCCACCCCCACCTCCTCTCCCGGTGATCACTGATTACAATTGGTTATTATTCAATTACACAAGCTCGGCGGCAAAATCAATCATTGGCAGATGGACGCGGTTGCCGTGCCGTCGACTTGACGGATCTCAACTCAGCGCTCGCTCACTCTCAGTTTCTGTTATTTGTTCACCACCGTTACTCTAAATCGCAACATGAAAAGCACCTACGCATATGTACTGTATCTGTCATGAGTAAATGTACTGTGTTATGAAAATGCATAGGATAACGTTAGGCGTTGACGGGAGCGAGCTGGGTCGCTATATGGCGTGAATGATGGATTGGTGTTGGGTAATCTTCTTATGCCTTTCTCGGTTTTCTCAGACTTGAGCGAGCAGCACCGGAGATTGTGTTACCTCCCCATTGGCTGTTTACTAACGCTAAGTGATAAGAGAAATGACTTGGTAAATAAATAAGATGTTTGTTCCTCTGAGCTCTGTTTCACTGAATGTGTGTGTGTGTGTGTGTGTGCGTGTGTGTGTGTGTGTGTGTGTGTGTGTGTGTGCGCGTGTGTGCGTGTGCGCGTGTGCGTGTGTGCGCGTGTGCGTGTGTGTGTGCGTGTGAGTTATTCTCGAACTAAACTGCATGCAATTAACTAAGCGATTGTTTTCCCTAGATTGGGCCCACTGATTAGTCTATGTGAGAGAGGTGGCATCCAGTATATTATTCTCAAGTATTTCAAAATGGATTGTGTGTGTGTGTGTGTGTGTGTGTGTGTGTGTGTGTGTGTGTGTGTGTGTGTGTGTGTGTGTGTGTGTGTGTGTGTGTGTGTGTGTGTGTGTGTGTGTGTGTGTGTGTGTGTGTGTGTGTGTGTGTGTGTGTGCGTGCGTGCGTGCGTGCGTGCCCATGTGTGGATGTGGCTCCGATCAAGGTCACACAGAAGGGGAATCTGATTACACTCCCCACCATGAGATGTTTGTAACCGTTTCACTCCCTCCAAACGCTGTGAACGCCACAACTAACATCGTAATTGGGGGTGAATTGTGCTTGTTTAGATTGAATAAACTGTTTACTGAGGTTATTTTGCTGATTTTGTGCTAAGAAAACCACTTTAGTCGCTGGGAGTATGTGAGAAGAGCAGGTCATTTAAATGTGTTAGCAGCAAGACAAAACCACCACGCAGCCCATGTAAAATAAAATAATGTTCACAAGCTGTTTTCATGCGCAGCATGTAATCAAATCTCTACCAGCCCTGAATCCACGTTTTATGGAGTCTTTCATTTCAAAGCTACCTGTTCTGGCCCTGCACTGTAAAATACACAGTACCGTTCAGTTAACTCCAGACAGTGTATAACTGAATGGTCTGGTCATCTTAAACTTTAGTTTATTTAGGTTAATTAACACTGAGTATTTTAGTGCGTGCGTGCGTGCGTGCGTGCGTGCGTGCGTGCGTGCGTGCGTGCGTGAGTGCGTGCGTGCGTGCGGCACACTGTGGATGTTAAGGGGCCACGATGAGAGTGCTTTTATTCCTCTTCAATAAGTGACATTTCTATATTACTGGTCTCTCTTACAATATTGAAAGCAGAGCTCTGCATTTCCCTGCCTTCAGGCTGCAACAATGTTAGCAAGGTTAACAACTTTGTTTATCTCAGCAGGTTGATGTTTATTGAATATATATGTCTATCCTTTCTTGTTGTTGCAGGCTTTTTGCCTGATGATTGTCCTATGGCATGAAACTCTGAGTTGCAAAACCATGTGAAGCTGTTGTGGTCCTTCAATACACTTCTACTAGACCTTACCCGTTCGAATATATAGAAGTATGAGGATGTATTTGCTCCACATACGTTTTCTATACCCGTTGGAAGATGAGACACATCACCCGTTGAGAGAGAGAGAGAGAGAGAGAGAGAGAGAGAGAGAGAGAGAGAGAGAGAGATTAAGGGTGGGGAAGTTAACGCGGTATTAACTAATTAACGCAAAATCCTTTTATCGGCGATAATATTTTTAACGAGCGATTAACGCGGTGATTTTTGCCCCCCGGTGCAGTGAGTTTTGAGCCTCGGTGCACCCCGTAGTCAGGAAGCGAATGCAGCCTGCAGTGCAGAGAAACGCAGTAGTAAACAAGACAGTCACACAGACAGTCAGAGCGGTGGAGTTTTGGGACACAGGCAGGGGCAGACACAGACAGACAACCACGGTTGCACTCATTGGAGACTATTGGGCTTCACTCAGTAATCACAGTTCTCTCGAGAACACAGCACATTATTTTGACGGGGAGTGGAGGCTTCTGTTGCATGTGTTATGAAGACGTTAGCTTCACGTTAGCTTCAGACGTAGCCTACTAGCCTACAAGCCCTGGAACTTGTCTGTGCTTGTCTGCCCCAAAGCCTCCACCATGCGTGTAGCCGGAGAGTGTATCATTGAAAATAAAGTCAGCAAACTGCTGATCACCGACAGTGCACACAACATGATCGCAGGGGCCAGGGAACTGGATGGGCATAATGCCTTGTGCCACACATCTTCAGCGAGCTATAGCCTATAATCTCCAAGCAATACCACCGCAATTTGTGGCGTCGTCACGTTAATGTTAATGTATTGTTAATCTAAGGCTACCAACGAGCCATCACAGTGTCTACATAATAACAGGGTTTATCAAAGTGAACTAGGGGTGCCATAATCTTAACACCAGTCCAGGGTGCGTTGCCTCAGAATACTTTGATAATGTTTCAAATGTAGCCTATCAATATTACTTCAGTTAAACCTAGAGCCTCTATGCTTTGTAAAACGCTGCACTGTACTTGAGTAATTTTTCCATACACAAACGCTTCACAAAATAAATGATTAGAAGCTCACAACGCATCTTATGTGAGCTTGTAGATCGGCTATTTTTGGTGAATGTTCCACCCAGAATAGGGATGCTGTGGTTAAAGTGATTAAATGCCACGTAAAAAGTTAATTTATTTAATCTGTCCTAATGGAAACGCAAATTTTGCCCCAGAATACTTTGATAATATTTAAAATGTAGCCTATCAATATTACTTCAGTTAAACCTAGAGCCTCTATGCTTTGTAAAACGCTGCACTGTACTTGAGTAATCTTATCTTAGAAGCTCACAACGCATCTTATTGTGAGCTTGTAGATCAGCTATTTTTGGTGAATGTTCCCCCCAGAATAGGGATGCTGGGGTTAAAGTGATTAAATGTATAAAAGTTAATTTAAATCTGTCCTAATGGAAACATTTTCTCGAATATTCTGGACAGTAAGCCTATTTGTCATATAGAATTTGAATAAACTAGGTATTTGTCTACCTCCCATGTTGATATGAGTATTATAAATCTGTTTAAGGTAGTTTTAGAACAGATAAAAAATATGTGATTAATTTGCGATTAATCGTGATTAATTATGGACAATCGTGCGATTAATTCGATTAAATATTTTAATCGATCCCCAGCCCTAATATATATATATATATATATATAATTTATCCAGGTTATGTTCGCTGAGCACAAATGCTTTAACAGTTACACACCTAGTACAACTACACTGTTGGCTACTGTGCAGTTGGGCATTCAGTGCCATGCTCAAAGGCTATTCAGTGGTGGGGTTATTCGTTCCCCCGCCAAGAAATCTCCTGCCAGTCTATCTATGGGATCAAATGAGAAACCTTTGGCCACACAGTGGCCATTTTGCTCTGACATCACACTCCAGTTGAGAGCATGGGGCAACTGTAACATTTACACTACCTGTATCTTTTAAGCGTCGCCTCCCCCCCAAGAAAAAAAAGAAAGCAAAGAAAGAAAAAATAGAATTCACCTTCTCCTCCTTTGCTGCCACAGATTAATCTGGGGCACTCAGCATGAAATTAAGAATCGATTATTGTAAGGCGTTTCTGCTTGGTTAACCCCCATTCAGACTCTCTCCCTCCAACGGCAGCCTGACACGCCGTCCTCTCTCCCTCCGGCCCACAACATTAATTCTCTTAAATCTGTGCAGGTGACACCTCTGTTTAAAGATTTACACTCACTGAGCTCCCTGCCTTGCTCCCTGTGTCCTTGCTTGCTGCTAAGAGTGCAGCTGGCCCAGCACCCACACTGAGACCACTGACCATTTTGGCCCTTTGTTGCCATGAAGCGTACTGTACACCCAGTACACGTTTTCATGTATTTCAAATGGAGTGTGTGTGTGTGTGTGTGTGTGTGTGTGTGTGTGTGTGTGTGTGTGTGTGTGTGTGTGTGTGTGTGTGTGTGTGTGTGTGTGTGCGTGTTTGCGTGCGTGTGCGTGCGTGTGTGCGTGTGAGTGCATGCGTGCCTAAACTAGATATCATGCCTGGTAAAATGCATCTAATGTCGCTAAAAAGATTGTTGTGACAGTAAATTGAATTACCAGAACTCCTATCAAAAATGCATATGAAGGTCACAGCGATGACAGCGTTCCGTGGCTAAAGAGGCGGACAGCTTGTCTCCAGTGGACCCGCTGAGAGAGGCTCTCGCATATCAACTTTAAACACATTTGACTTCAAGTGGACAGCAGAATTCACTTCAAAGCCGTGAAGCACAGGAGAAAATCTAATGGTGTGCCTTGAGACGGTTGTATGTTGTATTACTGTAGAATTTGCTTTGATATTTTGACCATATGTATCTATTGTTGAATGTAATTAATGCTACACGCAAGTCAACTGACAGGGCTTTATTTTGAGTGTTTACGCTGTAAATCTTAAGTGTCAATTTAAATCTAAATTACTATTCACACCAGGCCTGGAATTTCGTCATTTTAGGGGCTGGGCCACTTGGCCTTTGGTGTTGCCTATTTTTTGAAGGCGCAAAGGCCAAATGCCAGAGCAGGAAGGCCATAAAATACATTTGAATGTTAATTAAGGATTAAGCGTTAAGGATTATTTTAAATGTAATATGTAGACTATATCTGCAGTGAAATAAATAATGGTATTTACATTCTAATCCAATCAAAGTCACTGGATTGGTTTAAAGATGGGGACTCAGGGGTGTTAGGAATTCAGAATCTCAACAAACGACACCAGTGTTTACATGACAAGAAAGAGACACTGGTGTCTACATATGGTACAGTATATTGACAAGAAAGAGACAGAGGAGAAAGTGGTACAGTCACTGTGGCCTCAGGACATGCCATTTCTTTGAGGGGAACAAGGCCAAACTGAGGGGCAACGACGGCCATGGCAAGGATGCCAGATGCAATGTTGTCTTTCCAATAAATATGTAATGTACTGTATACGGTATGTGACCGAGGCTGGAGAAAAGGTCCTTATGTTTGCATTGGTCTTTTTTCAGCTTTTTGCAGATCATGAAAGTACAGAATATAAGCTTTCAAATGACAGGTCATTCATTGAAATCTGAATATATTTAAAGAAGATATGCTTATTTGAATGTAGTTAAACCTCGAACCAAGAATCTGAGTAAAGTGCTCTCAAAGTTTGTCACACTAATGGCAGTCAGGTTGGGGTGTGAACAACGAAGAAGTAAGAGTGGAGATTTCAAAATTGGGGGAACATGTTGCTATTTTAATCTTCTGTGATATACCACTTTGTTTGAATGATCCAGGTTGTTAATAGACTCTGCCACGCCATTTTGAAAGTTGCTGTTGTGGAAACAAAGCTGGGATGCTTTGACGGAATTAAAATTGCAAGGCCTGTTATGGGTCATTTAGACTGAAGTGACACCGTCGCTCTACGCTCAGAGGTGGTTGCTCGCACCATGGAATGGCAACTAATATGAGGCAGGTCCTGGTTTCCAATGGGATTCCACCGAGGCTAAGTGTTTAAGTGAAGTGAACGTATAGTTGATTGGAATACAGCTTAGGAATTTCACCATTTGTCCAACAAACTGAAATTGTTCCATACCCGTGTTGACCAGCACCAAATTATCTATTGGGAGTAGCTTTGGATTTGTCTGTCTTTGTCTGCCTGACATTTTCGTCTCTCTGGCTGTCTATCTGCATCTGTGTCTGTTGCAAGCTGATTATCCAAGCGCCACAGTTTTAATCCTGAGAAGTTTATGATCCCAACAGGGGGTAGTCTGTGTCAAATTAAGTCTTTGGGTAGACCGGTGGTTCTAACCTGTTCAGTATCCCCATCCAGCATCGGCCTCCATATCCCATCCAGCAAAGTCCTTCCTTAAGTAGCCGCCGTTGAGCTAATCTGAAGTAAATCGGTCCCGGAGACAGTAATCAGATTCTACCCTTCAATAAGGCAAAGCAGATAAAGGGCGGCGGAGCTCTCAACTGATTATCAGTGTTTACTTTACTTTATTTTAGGAGCAGAATAATCGCCCACAGATGGCAAGTGTTGAAATGCCATCATTTCCTTTCTTTTTCTTATCAGCATGATGACACATTTGCATATCGTACACACGTAGTATTAGACCGGACAGATACTGTGGGAAATTTAGAATTGTGTTGCAGTGCATCAGTTTTATTTGTATGCAGCATAGTCTTTCCAACTACCAAAAATATACAACAACAAAAGACTTAAAGGGATATTTCACT
This sequence comes from Nannobrachium achirus, assembly GCF_963921795.1. NCBI lineage: Eukaryota > Metazoa > Chordata > Actinopteri > Myctophiformes > Myctophidae > Nannobrachium > Nannobrachium achirus. The sequence continues at coordinate 18,030,721 of NC_137817.1, forward strand.
TTCAAAATTACTTTTGGTCGACATCTAATAAGGCTTTTATGAACACCCTGAACAGTTTTTAATTTGCTTGATTCAATATTTCGATATTTGATGTAAATGTTACCAGGCCATCCTCCTCCAGGGCTTCTCCCCATACACGCCCATTGTAACTTCAAACTCCATTTTAACCCTGATAGATTCATTAAAAACCCCCATTATTTTTTTCTGGTGACTCATACTACCCTCCTAATACGTGAGCAGGCCGTGTTTTTTCGATAACTAATGGGGAGAAGCCCTGGAGGAGGAGGGCCTGGTAACATTTACATCAACTGTTCAGGGTGTTCATAAAAGCCTGATTAGACGATAAAAGGACCAAAAGCTTTTTTGAAAGTGAAATATCCCTTTAACTCCTGAGCCAACTCATGAATGGTGGACTGTCTATTAATGTACCCCTTCCCCTCTGTGGCTGGCATGCTTGCTTTTATAGCTCCCCATATTATTCACAAAGTCAAACAAAGTCCAGCACTGAGGGGAAAAAAGCAAACATTTCTGCTGTTTTTGCCTTTTTTTTAACAGGGTTATCTCGGGTCCTGAGAAGGATACAACCCACGATTCCCCTTTTGTTATTTGATTCTTCTTGTTCTTCTTTTTTTCTTTCTGACTCCCAGAGAAGCGCTGGGTAATCAATAGGTGGGAAGCCCATTGCTTATCTGTCTGCTTTTTTTTTCTTTTCTTTTTTTTCTGGATCTTCTGCACCACACCGTGGACGTCTACCCTCTCCCTCTGCTGCTGTTTTTAGCCTTGTGAGGCTAAATCACCCTCATGGGTCTCTAAGAATGTCAAGTCAGTTCAGACCGCTTTGGTCCTAGTCAGAACTTTCTAAAGGTGATCGTTGCTTGTTAAACTTACTGGTGAACACCTCCCACTCATATGGACTTGAGCAAAATACCCTTTTTTGTTTTGTCCCTCCCTGCTGGCAACGCATTCCATGAAGCCCCTGTCTATAATGCTTTATAAACATACTTCAGAAATACACTATAGACTGTAGTTAGTTATAATACGTTGTTAATATTTGTAATGCTTTATAACAATAATCACAACACAAATATTGTAAAGACATATGAGATCAACTATGATGTTTCATAATTGCTGGACACAATAGTTTATAATTAGCATAGTTGTATAGTGAATGTGCACTATAGTATAATACTTTGCATTATAATCACTGTTAATGTGTAATGTGTGATTATATGCCACTATAAGTGGCCATAGTGTGCTTTAAGTAAAGTAATGACATTCCTTGAGGTACAGGCAGAAAACTATTATGTCGTCTTGTATAATTATTATTACTAGAAGCTGGGCCGCCCTTCGGGCGGCCCAGCGTCTAGTCGGCGACCTGGCCAACTCGGGAACGATGTAAATAGGGAATGAATGCCCCGCCCTTTAATGCAAACCCCATTATACCTGTTGTCATAGGACCCGTTTTGACCATCTGTTTGCCTGTGTCCATTTATGCCCATATATGGAGATATCTGTATCTGTCTGTCTGTCGGCGTCCATTTTATGTCCATATATGGAGATCACTGCAGATATAGTTCTGGGTCCATTTTATGCCCATATATGCCCATATATGGAGATATCTGTCTATTTGCGTCCATTTTATGCCCATATATGGAGATCTCTGTATCTGTCTGTCTGTGTCCCTTTATGCCCGTATATGGAGATATCTGTTTATCTGCGTCCATTTTATGCCCATATATGAGATCTCTGTCGCTTTTTGTTTGTTTCTTCTTTAAGCAGAATACACAGCCTGCTTAAATCTGCATCATTCAAGTCATCCTCCCAGTCCCACGCTTTGTTGCTTGTCTTATGTTTGTCTTTGTCTCTTTTATTTTCTTTTTTGGAGCGGACCCCATGAATGCCCCACCCTTTAATGCAAACCCCAATATACCTGTTGTCATAGGACACGTTTTGACCATCTGTTTGCCTTTGTCCCCACCCTTTAATGCAAACCCCAATATACCTGTTGTCATAGGACCCGTTTTGACCATCTGTTTGCCTTTGTCCCCTTATGCCCATATATGGAGATATCTGCACACACAGTACCGGTTGCGGAAAACTCTGATGTCAGACATCAGCTCCGAATTCGGGCATTCACTTTATGCCCATATTTGGAGAACGCGCGTGCCGGTGGGAAGAACGGTTCTCGAGATACGCGGATTACATACATACATACACATTCACAGAGATTTTTGTTGACTCATGTGGTGTACGTGATGTCAGAGCCTTTTATGAAGTGATGTCACAAATGAGTCAGCGCTTGCGCAGATTTCCTCCGGAACAGCCTGATGTCAACAATCAGCTCCGCATAAGGAGATTCCGAACGTTTTGCGCCGGTTCGGAAAAAACGTGCGTCGGGTCGGGTCGAGGCCCGGCACTGCACTCCGCGCCGCGGCGGGGAACGTGCGTGCCGAATCTGAAGCCGGTGGGACGAACGGTTCTCGAGATACGCGGATTACATACACACAGACAGACAGACAGACAGAGATTTGTCGCATTTATAGATAGATAATGCACTATGATCTTTACAAAAATGTCTGTGATTGACAGTATGAAGAATGAAGTATTATAATGATATTTGACTTCATAAGCAGTATTAGTGCATTATAAGTACTAGAAGCTCGGGCGGCCGAGCGTCTAGTCGGCGCCCTGGCCAACTCGGGAACAATGTAAATAGGGGATGAATGCCCCGCCCTTTAATGCAAACCCCATTATACCTGTTGTCATAGGATCTGTTTTGACCATCTGTTTGCGTGTGTCCATTTATGCCCATATATGGGGATATCTATCTGTCTACGTCCATTTTATGTCCATATATGGAGATCTCTGTAGGACCCGTTTTGACCATCTGTTTGCCTGTGTCCATTTATGCCCATATATGGAGTTATCTGTCTGTCTGCGTCCATTTTATGCCCACATATGGAGATCTCTGTAGGACCTGTATTGACCATCTGTTTGCCTGTATCCATTTATGCTCATATATGGAGATATCTGTATCTGTCTGTCTGCATCCATTTCATGCCCATATATGGAGATCTCTGTATCTGTTTGTCTGTGTCCCTTTATGCCCATTATGGAGATCTCGGCCCGGCACTGCACTCCGCGCCGCGGCGGGGAACGCGCGTGCCGAATCTGAAGCCGGTGGGACGAACGGTTCTCGAGATACGCAGATTACAGACAGACAGACAGACACGCAGAGACTTCTCGCATTTATAGATAGATGTTTCTAATGCATCACAGCCATGGGTTTCATAGACAGTGTTACCGACCTGCCCAGCAAGAGTGCAGGGCTCAGAGAATGTTCAATGTTGGTTGCTCGGTTCGACAACTTTTGATCTTCTCGGATGTAAGGAGTAGTATGGCCACCGGCAGTACTTTGAGACTCTTAGTCTTGTTCTCTATGTCTGTTCTCTGGTAGCCTTGTTTGCACCCTCCTTCAATTCCCACCAACTGTCTCTCCTCTCTCTCTTTCCCATGCTCCCTCTTCACCCGTATCCTTGTTTTGCAGCCCACCTTGCTACCTACACTAATATATCTCTGTTCCTTTACTCTCCCCCTTTCTCCCATGCCATATGACCCTCCATACTTGTATCCTTTCCCTTGTCCACTTTTCTCTCTTCTGTTCCTTGTTGCATAGCTCATTGTGTGTCCTACCCATTCCCCCAGGCCCACACACACTTCAGAATACTCCAATGGCACAATAAGCGCCCGTCCACTCACCACTCAGCCATATACAATAACCCCCTACCTCTCTCTCCCCTGTCTGTGTGCCTGGTGGGTAGCAGCAGCTCCGTCTGTCATTTACTGTGTGACTGTGGCACATGCCTATTTGCTATTCTATTTTGAGGTTTGATTGACGGGCGGACAGGCTTGACATTCTTGCAGGCTTTGCAGAGCCTGTTATTATGCATACATTAACATTCTGATAAACACATGGGCGACCATTGAAGAAATAATTGCATGCCATCGCGTGTACATTGTGTAAATGTTTACACTGTGTGTGTGTGTGTGTGTGTGTATGTGTATGTGTATGTGTATGTGTATGTGTATGTGTATGTGTGTGTGTGTGTGTGTGTGTGTGTGTGTGTGTGTGTGTGTGCGCACGCGTGTGTGCACGGCTGCACGCGTGTGTGCATGCCTGTGTCTGCACATATATATGTATGCATGTGCATGTAGACTAACATAAACTGTTAATTATGTGTACTGTGTATACAGTACAGTGTTGATTTTAAATTTTTACTCTCACGAAATGAACACAGAGGACTTTATTGTGTACTCGTGTGTGTGCAGCTGTGCCCCCTCGCGTAAACATGATCCGTCTTTCTCTCATTCTTTCCCATCCATTAATCATTTCAACAGCAATAATAAGGAGAAAAGATATACGGTGACCAGACGTCCCGGTTTGACTGGGATGGTACCGATTGCAAGCTGGGTGTCCAGAGTTCTGACAAATATCTCTAAAGTCAAAAACACAAAACATTTCCCAGTTTTCAACATTCACTACCAAATTGTCACAGCTTTCACCACAGTTAAGATAACACTTGTTTTGAGTCCATTCAGTACATCGACATTCATCATCTTCTGTTCTCTTGATAGGTGCAATCACTAGGGGTGCTAAAATAATTGTGCCCCATGCTGATGAAAATACAAAATAATCAACATAACAAGCTCACAAAGCGTTGCACTCCAAATCCGGATTTAAGTGATTAAGGGTCCCGGTTTGAGTTTCTGAAAATGTGATTACCCTAGAAAAAGGGAGTGGAAAAGGTGAAAACGTCTCCCTAAAATCATAGAATAGTGACTGGTTGACACTTCACAGCATCACTGCAGCACACGAAAAAGCCAAGTCAGCTCAGCTTTGATTTTGTAGCCATATGGCGTGTGTTTGTAGGTTCATGTCACCAATTTTCACTGAAAATTACTTGTTGCTCGCAGTTTCCTTTTTTGGCAGTAATCTGAATGCACACTTAGTCTGAAATCACTCATGCTCATCATCACATACTGCCCTCTCAGAACCACCCCCCACAGAGCCTAGATATAATTTACATACAGTAGTAAACAGAAAGTACCACAGACAGTACACAGGCAATTTGTGAGCAAACTAGCACCATTTCATACTAATACTCTCTTTTCGCTCAAGCAATCATTTAATCCAGAACAGAGCAAAACATGTTGTGAGAACGAACAATAACGATGCATGTATTGAGGTTTATGAATGGATTGTTCTGAGAATAACAATGGCACTGCATCTTGTGAATCCGAGGCTTATCTCAAGGACTTTCTGCCTTTGGACAATGGGTGGTTTGGTATGAAAGGGCCCTCTTTAATAACTCAGTGCTGTCACAGCAGATGAGAGAATACGTGGCATTCCGTGCAAATTTTCAATATGCTGTACTTGTCATAGAAAATCCCGTGACAACTTCAGGGTTTGAAGTTGCCATTCAGTCGAGCACAATAGTCACAGTGACAAGAATATCGTCGTTGTCGGGTAGAAACCTTGTATGTCCAAAACCGTTTGTTTTTATCAAAAAAAATTACTAAACTAGTGAAAACAGCCATTCTACAAGCACACAACGCCTCGCACCGCAAGGTGTTGTGTGCTTGTAGATCTGCTGTTTTCACTACTTTTGTCCGACAGCCTTGTCTGATGAAGCAGGGCTTTACTTCGCGGAAAAAACGTACACATGGGAAACTTGGAGATACGAGGTTTCTGCCCGACAGTGACGATTTGTTCCGGTTTCTATAATTATGCTATGTGGACGTCACCAATGTCAAACCCGTCTACCTCAAACTTGATATCCATATGAAACTTGACAACTGTGTTACCTTGCCCCAATGCAAATGACCCCATTCAGCTAATTATAGTTTGGCAAGCAACATATTGACTTCCTCACCCAACGGCACTCAGTCACCACCTAAATCGAATTCTGTTCACACTCCAGTGACACATAGTATCAATCAGGCACTCTGTATCCCCCCGTCACCTTAGATCCAATTGATTGATGGTTCCTGGCAGTCAGTGATTGTCAGTGGTGTCAGTGGGGTGTCCTGCCTAATCACCACAAATCTGAAATAAACTCCACTATATGAGTATATTAAAAAAAACACATTTAAACAACAGGGAGAATATGCTGTATGGCGCAGTGTATCCAGGGCCACTATAATGCATAGTTGATATTACAATTTCTATCCCTTATGGCTTCGTCTGCAGCCCTGACACTACCTAAAATATATGTGTCAGCACATTAAGGTACAGCTCTCACGGCAGCACTAATATAAAACCACGGTACAAATACATAAAAGCCTTCTGTTTGAAAGTCCAGCTGAAGGTATCAGTAATCCTGGCTAATTTAGACATAACACTTAAACCAAGGGTCTTAAACATTGGATCTGGGGTCCTCAGAGTTACTACAGGGGGTCCCTCAAATCTTTGTGTGATAGAAACCTTTTTTCTCCTTTTTTATATTAACCACTTGAACCCTAACGTCTATATTTTGAGGACCTTAGCCAAAAATAGCAGATCTATAAGCTCACAACGCCTCGCGCTGCGAGGCGTTGTGAGCTTATAGATCGGCTATATTCGGCAAAGAGGTTTGGTGTAGAGGGAAAAAAGAGCTGACTAAGTACAGAGTGAAGTGTCAAGTTAACTAAGTATTGATGGTTGAAGTGGTTACTTATCTGATAACACAAATTGACATGAATCCAAAATACACTGATGATTGTGCTGTCAAACGATGAAACTATATGGAATCTGGAGATCTCTCTCAGCTAATGGGTCCTTGGCCTGAAAACGTTGAAGACCCCTGACTTAAACTGCTGTCTATTTTGTGTGGTTGCATATATCTGTGCATGGGGGTGGGTGTGAGTGTTTACAGTATATGCACTGCATGTGTATGCGTGTGACTGTGTGAATCAATACATGTATGTAGTTGCTAGCGAGGAGAAGGAGGCTAGTGGTGGAAGGACCTTTGGCCCAGTCATTTGTATTCCACTGAAACCCACAGCGGACAAGAATTCTCCCTTCTCATCCTCACACCTCCGCTATGTAAAGGAACAGCCCCCCCGAGGCCCACATGGGGGAAGGAAGCCCCTTCGGTAAAAGCGCAAATGGCAACATGGAAGTGCATCAAGCTGACAAGTAGCCCCCGCAAGTCCCACAAGGGAGTCCTGAATGGTTCACTGCCGTCTGCTAAGCAGAGTGTTCAGTGCAGTTTGACTTCCTCCAGCCCCGTTATCTATGGGGGTCTCATCGGTAAATCAAATAAGACTACAAATACTAGACCACCCCCTACAACCCCTGCCCCCTTTTTCTTTTTACCTTGAATAGAGCTCAGACTGCTCCTGGTTGGACACGGGAGGTCTTACGTGAAAGTATAGCTAATGTCTCAACACGCGGCTGGCGGCTGTTGCATGCCAGGAGCAGAAACCAACTGGAAAAAAAAAAAAAGAAAATTGAAAACGATTGGAAGTGATAGGTAGGCTCTTTTTTAAGACACGGTTGCCCAAGCAGTGTGTGAGAGGAAGAGACAAGAGAGTGGGGGATTTCAATTATTAAGCCCTCTTTCCTTGCCCTTGAAGTGTACATTAATCTCGTTTCATTCTCCACGTGTTTACAAGGGATGTCTGGGGCCGCGCTGGAGAAGGATCACTTCATTGCTGTAGTTTTGCAGAGGTGCAAGGTAAAGACGGAGGACGGGGAGAGAGCGAGAATCCCTGTCTCAGACAGCATGCTATAGTAAAAGCAGCAATAAATAATTGGAAGCACTCTGGACATTAAATAACAGCCCTCACAAATTGAAAAAAGGCACATGTCTACCTATGTATGCATGCATACAGTGGTGGAAAAAGTACTCACATTTTGTACTTAAGTAAAAGTATCAATACTGCAATGCAGATGTACTCCGTTACAAGTAAAAGTCCGGAATTCAAAATGTACTTGAGTAAAAGTATTAAAGTGTTGGTATCAAAGTGTACTTAAAGTACCAAAAGCAAAAGTACAAAATGTTTGAAAATAGCAGATCTCCAAGCTCACAACGCGTCGCATCGCTTGTAGTTCGGCTATTTTCAAATAGCCAAGGTATGAAATAGGGCTAAAGTGGTTTATGTATGTTTTATAACATTATAATTTATACCTGTAACTAGTAACTAAAATGTTCAAAATTTGTAGTGGTACAATATTTGGATCAGAGATGTAGTGAAGTAGAAGTAAAAGTTTTGGAAATTGGAAACACTCAAGTAAAGTACAAATACTTCAAAAGTGTACTTAAGTAGAGTACTTAAGTAAATGTACATGCATCCATCAGAACATACAGTAACTGTCCACATACAGCACATGTACTGTATGTGCACATGCACATGCGCATGTGACCGACCGGTGGGTCTGTTATGTGAAAAGTGTGTCTTTTTATCATCATGGTTGACTGCACTCAGAAGAACAGACACCAGAACAGAAAAGCGAGCCCTGCTGCTGTGCATGTAATTATCTCAGGGTATAACCTACAGGTAGCAAGTCACATTTTGCTAACTCAAGTGAAAAAAAATAAAAAATAAAATAGAGCGGAGGCTAATTAAGATGACGGAAGTGCCTGCAACTGCTTCAGAATGCACTAGTGGTATTTAATAGTTAGTAATTGAATTGCATCCTCTGAGATGTTAAAAGCAGAGTCTCACGTGAAAGCATTCCTGTGGGGCCAAAGAGCTACGGCTTGCTGTGAGCTAATCAGGCTGAATTGTGTTTTTGAACTGAAAGAGTGGGGAAGAAATGAGATACAGAGAGAAGAAAGAGAGAGTGAGAGAGAGCAAGAGATATAATGGGAGAGAGAGAGAGAGAGAGGAGGGAACGCATAATTGGTAGAAGAATTGTGAACTTGTGTCTCTAGAACACATGAATTCTGTGCATGAAATTCTCAAAAAGGGATGCCACTCTCAAAATACCTGTTCAGTATGTCTGACTAAGAGCAACACACCTTTGTGTTACTTTTCCACTATGAACAATAACTTGCCAGCATGAAAGGCGACACATGTAGAGAGGTATGTTAGATATCACCTTTTAGCAAGATACTGAGAAATGATGCCCTCACAATTTCATGTTTAAATCCACTCCTTCTGCCATCCATGCACACTCATACACACATACCCATAGTATAGGCCAGGTGTCTTCAACCGGGGGTCTGGGACCCCTAGGGGGTCCTCAGAGTTACTACAGGGGGTCCTCCAAATCTTCCAATGCTTTTTATATTAAAACTTGAACCCTAGTGTCCATATTCTGTCCATATAACTGTAGCCAAAAATAGCAGATCTTCAAGCTCACAACGCCTCACGCTGCGAGGCGCTGTGAGCTTGTAGATCGGCTATTTTCGGCAAAGAGGTTTGGTGACTAAGACTAAGTACAGAGTGAAAGGTCAAGTTTATTAGGTAATGACGGCTCAAGTGGTTAAATATCTGAAAAACACAAATTGACATGAATCCAAAATACACTGATGACTGTGCTGTCAAACGATGAAACAATATGGAATCTATGAACAGGTTGTGGGGGGGTCCCTGCTTCATCTCTCCCTCAACTAAGGGGTCCTTGGCCTGAAAACGTTGAAGACCCCTGGTATATGCTACTGTATGCATAACGCAGGCTACTGTTACACAACAACAGTGGAGAAACATAGCTCTGCTGTTAAATACTGTTATACATAACAGACTCACAGGAGCACTAGCTAACTCACCCTGACCTGGATTTCAACATTGTCTCAAGACTTCCAACCAGTGCCAGCCTGCACCAGCTTGAGAGCTTATATTTAGACAAGGCTGCTGTCTGCCCCAAAATTACTCAAGCCGAGGCTCCCCGGGGACCCCCGTTAGCTCATCTGCTGCGCCACGCTTCAGAGAAAGGCGTAGCAGGGGCTGTGACCTCTCATCGCTGCTCTGCGTGTGTCCTCCGAGAGGTGCCATACCTTGACCTTTGCTCTGCTTTCAGGTTACAGCAGGTTATCAATTAGCCGCTACTTAGATTATCACAGTCAAAAGGTGAATAATGCATGGAATAATACCATTTCCAATTATAATAATAATAATCAAAACAAAATGTAGGGAACAAAAAATGAAGGCACCCATAAAAATGTGTCCGCGACCCACAAACGGGTCCCGACCCAGTGTTTGAGAAACCAGTGTGCCTATCGTCGTTGTCGAGCAGAAACCTCGTATCTCCAAGTTTCAAATTTGTATGTTCTTTCGCAAAGCCAAGCCCTGCTTCATCATACAAGGCCGTCGCTCAAAAGTAGTGAAAACAGCAGATCTACAAGCACACAACGCCTCGCGGAGCGAGGCGTTGTGTGCTTGTACATCGGCTGTTTTCACTAGTTTAAATCATTCTTAAAATGATAAATGCAAAATGAACGGTTTTGAACATACAGGGTTTTCACCCGACAACGACGCTATGTCCTATAAAAGGGAAAGGGTTTTACGGGTGGGTGGGAGTAGGAGAGCATTGCAGCCTCCTTGCATACTCTGCGTTGTCATTATGGGATTAGAATACACCCACTGATTAGGGAAGAGCCGGTCCCCTGTGATCACAAAGGCTTTTTAGTTTGTGCACTGACCTTCAACCTGTAAAGCAGCCTAATGCTCCGCGGGGAGATAATGGCTCTTATTAAGTGCCTCAAGTCCTTTCTTGTTTAAAGCAGGTGGACTGGGCAAATGAGTTGCCAGCACTCACAATATTGAGTGTGACTAAAGGGTGTTATTTACCGTGAATAACGGGGGCGTGCGTGCACTCGCGCACGTGCTGTGTGTGTGTGTGTGTGTGTGTGTGTGTGTGTGTGTGTGTGTGTGTGTGTGTGTGTGTGTGTGTGTGTGTGTGTGTGTGTGTGTGTGTGTGTGTGTGTGTGTGTGTGTGTGTGTGTGTGTGTCAGGGATGGGACGATAAGCAAAGACATCTGATAAGCGATATTATCGTTTATCGTGATAAATAACATTCGCGATAATCGTATCGTGGAGATTTAATTTATCGTGATATCGTCCTCCTTCATGCACTGGGATCAATTCACCCTTTATTTGCCGAGCTGCATATCCGGTACCACTTAAACCCTCTATAAAAGGTACTTATAATATACGTACTTGATACAGTCTTTTTTTCACTCTCTATCAGATGTCTTTGCCAAAAAAATTGCCGATCTACAGCTCTGTGAGCTTGTAGATCTGCTATTTTTTGTTAAATCTTCCGCCCCCAGGATAATGGATTTTGATTATCGTGATAACATCATAAATCGCGATTTCTTTTGACACAATAATCGTGATATGAAGTGTTCATATCGTTCCATCCCTAGTGTGTGTGTGCGCGTGCGTGTACCGATTGAAGCTGTGTTGCCGCGTATGAGTCATAAAGAATGAGAAGTAAAACAAAAGCGCTGCTGGACTCTATTGGAGATGACAGCCAGGTGGAAACATCGACGGGGAGGCTGGCCGATTCGCTGGTGAGAGCGAGATCCAACACATTGCTTTTCAGCCAGCCTGTAGAGGGCTGTGTCACCAGTGGGGGGGGGGGGGGGGGGGTTAGGAAATGGTCTAAAAAGAAGCCAATGCTTTCTTTCCAGTTTTTTCACCCCCACATGGCCACGGCTTGGCTTTTAATGACCTTGAGATCCTTGAGCCAGCATGGTGTTAGACCTCCAAATCTGCTGCTCCCCTCAAGGAAGCTTGTGGCAACTCATGCGAGAGAGAACCAAGGCTCCGGTTGCACAGCTAACCATGAATTCCAACCGGCAAACTTTGGTAAATGTTAACTTTAAAAAAAAAAGGGGGAAAAGAGGAAAAGAAAACAGTTTCTTATAGTGTATTCAGAAGTTGTACTCTACTGTCAAATATCTCTCTCTAGTGTGACCAATGTTTTTGAAGAGGAGTGGGATGGTCTAACATGAAATGACCTACAGTACAATCTGAGTGCCCTTGAAAAAGTCATGTTAATAATAAGCACAAACATATTTATTTTCATTTCCAATGTGCTATTTAAAGGACATAGTAATTAGAGAAAAGTGGCTAAATATGTATTTTTAGTCACAATAAGCCCATTCCCAAGATGCACCGCAATCTTTCATGTGCAGATGTGACTTATGGGGGCTGGTGTAAATAATAGCAAATAAATTGCCTCCTTATTGTGTCTAAAAATACATATTTAGCCACTTGTACGCATGCCCCCACCCACTGAAATCAAAATACTAACAATAGAAAGCAGTGAATGGAAATATTTTTACACTCATCTTTTCTTTTCTCTAATTACAATCTAAAATATAAACCCTTGTTGTAAAAAAAACAAAGTTGCCCTTTAATGTATTACAGTTGCAGGTCTTTCATGTCTTCGATCACTTTTATGTGTGAAGTCTGCTTCACTGTGGTGCCTTCATATTTTAAAGGTGGATTCTTAACCAGATGTGTTGAATTATCGGACAAGTGTAAGCCATTGATTTTTTGCCAATGGCTTTTTACCAAGTGATAATGCAGGCGAGGTTCACTGATATGGACGAAGTGCTGACAGAAATAAAAGTCGGTTTACAGTGAAATTCCCACGACAGCCATTCCTTCACTGCACACCACTATTGATCGGTTGTCCCTCTAAACATAAGCTTTGAGTTTCAAGGTTCCACACAAATGCAGGCACAGTCAAACACACACACACGCGCGCACGGTCGCACGCACACAGACACAGACCCAATACTCTCTTTCTCTCTTACTCCCTCTCACACACTTAGTGGCCCCATGCTTATTTTCCGAGGAGGAACTCATTCCCGCAATGCACCAAAGGTCAGACGAACTCCCTTTCTTTCGTTCTCATTTCATTTTTCCATTTCTCGCTCCACCCCTCCTCCCCTCTCCCTGCTTGTCCCCCCTCACCCCCTCTCTCTCTCTCCCCCGCTTACCTTTTCCATACCAAGGCTTTCTTTAAGGAGTGCAAACTCCACTTTATCACTCTGATGAATCTCCCCGTGCCGCTCAAGGAGAGGCTGTCTGCCTCACCCCTCTGAGGTAAAACGCGGAGACAAATGCCCCCATCTCCCCATCTGCTAGCCCGGCTCTTATGTTTAGGGTGATGCAGTGAGACAGGTTGATTAAAAGCAGGTTAGCAAGAGCAAGAGATCCACCGAGGCCGTCACTCAGCCCTCCTGACGGATCGCTGACAAAGAGGTCAAGGCTTCTGCACAGGAGAGAGGAGGTCCCAGCAGGAATCTTACACTGCACAGGCATGGCCCGGCAGAACTTAGACAGACTGAACAGCAATGCATACGTCTCTGTGTGCATGTGCATCGTGCTGTGCACGTCCACACTACGCGTGCACGCCGACTTTCTACCTAAATCTCGTTGTTCTCACGTGATAGGAGACCAATTATAATTGATGGTTTTCTCAGCAAAATGTTGATGTCAAACGACAAGTTTGTGTTCACATCATGAGCGCACCGAATGTATGGCAGATGACATGAAACACACTTGGCGTATGTGTATATAAACCTTATGTATCTTAGCATATCTACTTATATCTACATGCACACACACACATACATATACACAGTATATACCAGTAAGACGCCTAAGGGCGAAAAGTGACCTCACCTAAAGGGCGAGGTC
>NC_137817.1:18046864-18048869 GCF_963921795.1 Nannobrachium achirus
TTCAATTATATGGCAGCCCCTGCTTGTGCCCTGCTAATCCTCACTCCCTGGTCTTCACATTAACACAAGGTTAAAAAGCTCTATCAGTGTTGCCCGATGGTGGTGGAAAGGTTAAGTCCCCCTGTCTCTGGAGCCACACATGCTGTCTTTATTTTCAGCTATGCCAACTGTCTGTTTTAATAAAGGGGGACTACAGTACGCCATACTCCTCCCTGCCAAAAGGAGCAATACTCTCCGGTCCTTTAGCCTTACCGTCCGTCACCACCCCCTGTCTGCTAGACAGAGGTTTGTGTGCCATAGTCCACCCCTCTCTCTCTCTCTCTCTTTTTGTCTCTCTATCTTTGTCTCTCTCTCTCTCTCTCTCTCTGTCTCTCTGTCTGTCTGTCTTTCTCTCTCTGTCTCTTGCTGCGCACGCACGCACACACAGGCAGGCACAGGCACAGACACATGCACGCGCGCACACACTTTCCGTCTATCTTATCTTCTGTAACCGCTTGCAAGAGTGCAAGGTGGAACCTATACAAAAAAACAAGAAAAACTGAATCATACAAAAACAAGCCTAGATTTTCCTAACCCGTGCGAGCAGAGCTGTGAGCTTGCAGATAAACACATGCTGTGTGATACCCAAAGACAAACTCTCTGCTCGTATTGTCACGCCGTTGTTTTTTTGTTGCTGAGGCTGATATAGTTGTTAGTGCCGTTGTTGAGCATTTGCTGTGTTTGCTTCCTGTCCTCAAAATGCATGAGGTAGACAGCGCGCCGGTTATTGCCAGACCCAGGGGGTCGGCCTACAAAAGGCTTTGTCGGTCTGTCGGTCTGTCTGTCGGTCGGTCCCTCTTTTCCTCAGTGTGCCTGTGTTTGCCTCTGACTGCTCATCTGCCCCTCCCTTCCCTTGCTCGGCTGATTGCCTTGAGTGCCGTCACCTGTACAGGACCAGCTGAGTTGAGTTGGCTGACGAGCTGCTGACACTATAAATTCCTCAGCCCATCTACAAGCTCACAAACATTTCCAGCTGCTCAGCCTATACAATCCTGTGTGTTCATGTGTTAGTTCAGTGCCATACTAGTCAAAACAGCCGATCTACAAGTTTTCATTGCGGGTCTGGCAGAACCAGGTGACCTGGTCTAGTTATTTTGGACTTGTCGGCCTTGTGTGCAACATCAAACAAGGAAACTTAACCCTCAAATACCTGGAACGCGCCCGAGTCGTGTTAGATTTTAAACCACTTTAACCATTATTTAATGCTTTAACTATTGAAAAATAGCAGATATACAAGCTCACAGCGCGGCACCGAGTGCCGCGCTGCGAGCTTGTAGATCTGCTATTTTTGAAAAATCGTGAAAAATGTGTGTGCAAGTCTTTGAATATCTTTGACCCGATCTTTGACCCAACTTCTAAATCCTTCCTCAAAATCAGCTGTTCTCAAACTTTTTCATGTCAAGGACCCCCCAAATTACAGGTACTTGGCTGCGGACCCCCATCTCAAAATATGTTGTTCCAGGGACCACCCAGAAGCAAATATTTGAGTTACAAAAGTTCGCTTTTAAATAGATATATTCAAAGACTTGCAAAAATAAACCATGATTTAAAAAAAATAGCAGATCTACAAGCTCGCAGCGCGGGGAGTGCCGCGCTGCGAGCTTGTAGATCTGCTATTTTTCAATAGTTAAAGCATTCAATATGGGTTAAGGGAGGGAGTGGGCAACATATCCAACCTGTATAATCTCCCTGGCCATCTGTCTGTCACAGAGGAGGCCTCTGGAGGGAAGAAACCAAACATAGATGGATTCCTACCGCCTTGATAACAGCCTTGGGAATTACAAGGTGAAGTCGGTTTGTTGACAGAGAACTACAGTAATTCAGAGAAGTACGTAGTAATTCAGCGTTGGAGGGAGACGTTTATTCAGGATTTATCTTCGCATGTGATAGATCGCTTTTTTTCCCCTCTCCCTCCTCCCTGCTTTTTCAAATTGATTCGCCTCAGGTTGTTCCCCCCCCAGCATAA